>NC_052353.1:328165-351982 GCF_009727055.1 Benincasa hispida
ACTTAAGGCATGATCCACTTGTATATCACATATACATGCTTAAGTTCACATAAGATAACCAAGGAGCTTTGTTTATTGGATATGAGTAAATGCCAAAATTAAATAACAATTATTTTATTCATTGAACAATGTGTATCTTTACAAAACAACGAGACTCCGGGAGAATTAGGACACCAATCCCAATAGCTTCATTGTAGTGAGAGGGCTATATCCTATCCTATACGATATATAAGTTTAACAGGAGTCCAAATCATCATATCTGATGATGACATTGAGGATCTATTGTCTTTTAAATAAACAATGAATGATATTGACAAAGATGAATAAGTCAAAGCCATGGATCTTAAAATGGAGTCTATGTACTCCAATTCAGTCTAGGATCTTACAACCAACTAAATGGGGTAAAACCTATAGGTTGCAAGTGGATCTAAAAGAGGAAAAGAGGTGTAGATGGAAAGGTATAGATCTTTAAGGCTAGATTGGTGGCAAAGGGTTACACCAAAGTTGAGGGGGTTGACTATGAAGAAACCTTATCTTTTGTTGCCATGTTAAAGCCTATTTAAATCATCTTGTCCATTGCCACAGATTATGATTATGAAATATGGTAAACGGACGTCAAGACAACCTTTCTAAATGATAATCTTGATGAGAGCATCTACATGAATAAACTAGAGGGATTCATAAAACAAGATTAGAAGCAAAAGGTTTGCAAGCTGAAATGGTCCATCTATGGATTGAAGTAGGCATCCAGATCTTGGAATATAAGATTTGACGTTGCAGTTAAATCTTATGGCTTTCATCAAAATGTTGATGAACCTTGAGTTTACAAGAAAATCATCAGATGAACTATTTTCTTGTGCTATACGTAAACAATATCTACTCATTAGGAATGATTTAAGATTTCTTATTGATTTTCAGAATTGGCTATTTGCACAATTCTGAATGAAAGATTTGGGAGAAGCACTACATGTTCTTGCAATTCGAATTGTTCGAAATTGCAAGAATAGAATACTAGCCTTGTCTCAAGTATCTTATAATCACAAAATATTTATTAAGTACTCGATGCAAAATTCCAAGAAAGGTAACTTACCTTTCAGACATGGAATTACATTGTCTAAGGAATAATATCCTAAGACTCCTCATGAAGTCGAGAAAATGAGACATATTCCCTACGCATCAGCTGTGAGTAGCCACATGTATGCCATGTTGTGTACAAGGCCTGACATTTGCTATGTAGTTGGGATTGTCAGTAGGTATCAATCTAATCCAAGATTTGATCACTAGACGACAGTTAAAATAATCCTAAAGTATTTTAGGAGAACAATGAATTATTTGCTTGTGTATGGTGCTAAGAATTTAATCCTTATAGGATATACTGACTCTGATTTCCAGACTGATAAGAATTCTAGGAAATCCACATCAGGATCAATGTTCACTCTTAATAGATGAGCTATAGTTTGGTGAAGCATCAAACAAGAATGCATTACTGACTTCACCATGGAGGCAGAGTATGTAGCTGTTTGTAAAGCTATTAAAGAGGCTGTACGGCTAAGGATGTTCTTGACTGATTTGGAAGTTGTTCTAAATATGTCCTTGTCTATCACTCTTTATTGTGATAATAGTGGTGTGGTGGCAAATTCAAAAGAATCTCGTAGCCATAAGGGTGGCAAGCACATAGAAAAGAAGTATCATATGATACGAAAGATTGTGCAACAAGGAGATGTGATTGCCACAAAGATAGCTTCGAAGTACGACATTATTGATCTATTTATAAAGGCTCTCTCGGCTAAAGCGTTCAAGGGTCATCTAGAGGATCCGGATCTGTGGGATATGCATCACCTTGTCTAGGATAAGTGAGAGATGTATAGAGTATAGTGTATACCCTAGTTTATTGTATTTTACTTTATGTTTTGTATATCCCACTAGTTTTAAGATAAGTGGGAGATTATTGGGATTTATGTCCTAAACTTGTAGTCTGTAAATAAATTTTTTATATAAATAAAATTTTATTTATCTTTAATAAATAACTCTTATTTATTTAATAGCATAACACATATCCAATAAACTAAGATCCGAGGTTATTTTTATGTAGCTTAAACAATATGTGGCTGATATACAAGTGAATCATATTTAAGTAATAACCTAAAAAGTCTATAGTATATTGATAAGGTTGGGTGTCTTATCTTGGTAACACTATGAATATGACCCACTTTGTAATTGTTACAAACAATTTGATTCAAATCGTTTATGTGGAGACATGTGAGTGGGGGTGTCCTATGCAATGGGATTATATAAGACTGGACTGTGAAATATATAGCCTCTCGTTATAACACTGTTAACTAAAGAGATTAATATTTCGAATCATTACCATGGAACTCAATCTGATGAATATTGAGTGAGTTACGAACTCCTACTCATGGAGGTCATCCTTTGATTTGTATGGGTGAGAGTGGCCCTAGTTGCCGACTCGATAAACGTACCATATTAGGGACGATACCAAGTGAGGAGCTAGAAACATAACATCACAGGACGAAATTCACTCATTCCCTCCTTTAGGGTAAGTAGATAGGTTGTTCCCTTGAATACTGACTCCCGGACTTGAACAATGAAGCCTCACCCTTTCTTTGACCCGAGAGGAGTTTTGTTTGGTTAGACCATAAGTAGATTATTCATTAGAGGGTCAATGGTACTTAAGGGACAAGAAGTAACAATAAGGGTAAAACGGTAATTCGACACAATTGTAGTTATGAAGAACCTGTGAATGATTAACTTATAGAAAATGATTAAAAATCAATGGACACATAAATATTCTATAGTTCATAAGACTGCAACGATGGGTCTATGCTAGAGTGCCCCATAGTTAACGAATGTTGATTAATTTAATTATAGAGTTTAATTAATTAATCTTATAGCATTAGAGCCTATAATTGTAGGTCCATAAAGTTTCTCGCTAGCTCATAACAGGATTAAATAAGGATTTAGGTGTTGTATATTTGAAGTGTTCAAGTTATTGTTTAAGGGAATTTATTGTATATGATACAATTTACAATAATGTATGTAGATACATTATAATATATAATTTATTTAAATTAGATTCAAATTTAAAACTATATAATATGAGAGAATAGTATTTGAGGTTCAAATATTAAATATGAATTAGTTCATATTAAACCAATAAAGTAAATTTAATGTGAATGAGATTCATATTAAGTTATAGGTTATGAGAGAGAATGATATTTAAATATGATTCAGATATTAAATTAATTAAATATTTGATATTTAGTTAAAGATTAAATAAATTTTATTTTGATTAATTAATTATTTAATTTATTTAAATTGAATTAGATTTAATTTAAATTATAAAATAAATAAATTAATCAATCAACTCCCCTATATTGCAAGGGAATTGGTAGTGGAGTAGGGGGATTTAACTCCCCTCATGTTTTATTCTGAACTCTAAAAGACTAAGAGATACAGAATAACACTCTCTCACTCTCATGTAAAAAAAAAAATTTAAAAAAAAAGTTCTCTGGTTTTGCTTCCCTTCTCCAAGAACACTAAAACTCCCACAAGCTTCCTTGTTCCAAAGAGAATAGTAGAGAGGATCAGTGGTCGTATCTTTCTCATGATTTGATTGTACAATGGATCTAAAAGATTGGAAAAATGTCTTTAAGAATTGGTTCTACAAAGGTTGTAATTCACCTTCTGTAATTAATTACTGTATAAAGCATGTTTAGCCTAATTATTTATGTTTCTATTTCTATAATTTGTCTGTAACAAAATTGGCGATAAATCGTTTTTGCATTGGAATTCAATCTCTTCAACACCATTATGAGCAATTGATTTCAAGAATTAAAAAACTATAATTAGTTCCATGCAATGAAATATAATAACAAAAATTAATTAAAAATAAATTAGGGGAGGGATAGAGAAATTTACACTGTGATTTTATAGTGGTTTAACACAATTTAACCTACATCTACTTTCCAAGCTCCTGCTAGACACTTCACTAGATGTATTTGACTCTTTCTATAACTTAGAGTCGAATTGCTACAATGTTCTTTTTTCGGACGCAAGAACAAACTTGATCCTATACACATTTGAGGATCAAATCATTACATCAACCTTTTTTTTTTTTTTTTTATCAAGAGCAATCCTTACAAAAGTTTGAGAATTTTTAAGATTACACTTGAAAAACTCTCTAAAAAAAGGGATTTACAAGTTTAAGTATTCAACAAATAAATCCTCACACTACAATATATTTCTCTAAAGAATAAGATGAAAAGAAAAAAATGAGAGCTTTGAAAGAATAACAATGGTTGTTTTGAGGATTGTAAAAATGTGTAATTGTTATTTTAATTTTGGAAAAGATGAAGAGTTTCAAAAGAGAAAGCAGAGGTGAAAACGAAATTCAATTTGGGCCCCTAGATCTTGAAAATGAAAAATCAATGGTGGAGATTTTCTTTTTTAAAAACTAGTCGACACAAACATAAAATAATATATATGTAATTATTCATTTTTAAAATCCGACAAAAAGCATAAGTCCACTATGTGTCATTCATCTATTGCTCCACATGTCACTTTTCAATTGGGCTCACTTTGATGAATAAGCCATCACGTCATTACCTCAGGATTTAAGTTTGTTTCGGCTATATCTTCTTCATTTGAGTTTCAATTTGAGTAATTCAAATTGCATTGAAATTGTTATTTCAAGATTTATACAATGGACATTTCAAAATAATAAAATTGTTAGTGAATGAGATCAAGTTTGTTATCATCAAAACATTAGTTAATTAATTAATTAAAATTAATTAACTTGAGATTAAATGTCAAAAAGTCAACACTTTAATTGGGACAATAAACCTACTAGATCCAACTCTCCCAAGAGTGTGGGGGAGGAGACAAAGCTAGAAGGGTAGATCGTAAACCCTTCCAACCAATGGGTGAAGTCCAGGGCATGCTCTCAAATCAGCAACAAAATCTACACTATATTAAGAAGCTAGGATTTGTGAAAAATAAAATTTATACTATATTAAAGCTAAATTTGAAATAAAACTAGTTTCTCTTCTTTCAAATTGGTTGAAATAAGAACCCTCCAGTTTTTTAACTTTTTACTTTCGACAACAAGGTTTGAAATGAAACGAGTTCTCCCTTTAAATTTGATTTATGCAATAAGAATTCTATAATTTTTTTCTAAGTTTTTACTTTTGGAAGTGAGCTCTGAAATAAAATTAGTTGTATAGGGTTGAGATGACAATCCTAAAGGAGTGAATAGGATTTATTAAAATTAATAATTTTTTTTTCTTAAAGTTGACTCACTTAAACAAATTAACAAACTTTTTGCTAATAAATAATTTAAATAAAAATTTCGTGCAACTAATTTTTACTTTGAATTAAACATGAAATTAGCAATCACACTTTAAAGCATCCTATTTAATTCTAATAAAAAGATTGGTAATGATGTAAAAAATTAAGAGCATTCAAAACTACCAATCAAAATAAATAAATATGATCAATTAAATTCAAGAACAAATCTTGCAATTAATTTCAAGCAATAATATATAATAACAAATTAGTTGCATAATTAGATAGGAAAGGGATAAAGAAAATGACACTGCCATTTTATAGTGGTTCGGCACAACCACATCTACTTTTCAAGCTCCTCTTGGGTACTTCACTAGAAGTTTTTACTTTTTCCATGGCTTAAAGTCAAACCGCTATAATAGGTTCTGTTTTCGGACACATGAACAAATGTGATCCTTTCTACAATTGACAATCAAACCATTACAACAACTATTTTTTTCAAAATCAAGAGCAATCCTTACAATGATTTGGAAAAATTAAAGATTACACTTATCAAACTCTCTAAAAGAGGGGATTTACAAATTTTGTGCTCACAACAAATCAATCCCCACAATACAATATATCTCTCTCAATAATAAGATGAAAAGAAAAAAAAAATAAAGCTTAGGAAGAACAATAATGGAGGCTTAATGAATTATGCATATTGTAAAAATGGGAAATTGTTGTTTCTAATTTTGGAGAAGATGAAAAGTTTAAAAAAGATAGAAGTAGGTGATACCAAATTCAATTTGGGCCTTTACATATTAGAAAAGAAAAATCAATGGTAAAAATTTTTTCTTTTTATTTTTTTTTAAAATCAACTATCCGTTAGACACAAACATAAAATAATGCACTTTTTAGCCCAACACATGTCAAACTAGCCATTAGACACAGATATAAAATAATATAATAATGCATATTTTTAAGATCATTTTTCAAAAAAATAAACAAAAACTCAAAAGTCTACTATGTTTCACTCCTTCATTGCTCCAAGTGACACATTTTAATTGGTCCACATTGATGAAAAAAATATGTCATGTCACTAGTTCGAGATTTTTTTATTAAGTTCATCTTGACCATATCTTCTTCGTTTGAACTTCAACTTGAGTGATTCAAATTGCGCTGGAACCATTATTCTAAGCTCTACACAATGGACATTTCAAAACACTCAAATTATTAGTGAATAAGAATAGTTTTGTTATCATCAAAATATTAATTAATTAATTAATTAGAGATTAAAGGTAAAAAAAGCCAACAAGTTGCCCTTTGTCAAATTGGATTTTTGCCGTAAGCACCCTCCAATTTTCTAGTTTTCAGTTTTGACAGCAAGGTTATCTCTTTTTAATTGGATTTCTAAAATAAGAAACTTCTAATTTTTCAAATTTTATGTTTGATAGTGAAGTTTGAAATAGAAAAGGTTGTCTTTCTTCAAATTTTCAAGTTTTCATATTGTTGATAACGAGGTTTAAAATAAAACTTGTTTATTTCTTTTCAAGTTGGATTTATGATATTCGAACCTTTCAATTTTTCAATTTTTTATTTTTGACAGCGAGGTTTGAAATAAAACTTGTTTTCCCCTTTCAAATAAAATTTTTGAAATAAGAATCATCCAATTTTTCAAGTTTGATTTTGATGGAAAAGCTTGAAATAAAATAATTTTGCAAGTGTGACTTTTTACGACAAAGTTTGAAATAAAACAGGTTGTCTCCTTAAAAATGAATTCCTAAAAGAAAAATCCTTTATTTTTAATATAGTTGTCTTCTTTCAAACTAAGTTATGTTAAAGTTTCGTTTTCATATTGTTGCCTAAATTTAGATTTATAAAGTAGCTTGACCCTATGTGGCAATAATGATAAATTTGTATTTAGAGAAAAAATGTAACATGGAAGTTAGTAAAAACTACATACCGATGTGGTGTAGGTCAAACACACTTTGATGTTTAAGTCAAAAAGTTTAAAGATAAAGTTCGATATAAAATTTCTAGTAGAGAGTCAATTTATCTTTTCTTTTACCTTACTTATTTATAGGATTGGATGACCTATTCATTCTCCGATTAATGTTTCCCTATTGCCCATGGACTATTCTCTTTCCTAGTTGGGCTACATCATGCGAGAAATGCATGATTTGGTGCACTCATCCTAGGTAAGGAATTGATTTGGCTTTGGGCCAAGTTAGCCCACCTCTTTGAGCCTCATTTTGGGCCAAATCATGCTAATTTGACTTTGGACTAAGTTAACCATTCTTTTTAGACCTATTCCATCTTTTGGACATTGTCACTTGTCTGTTTGTCGTCATTTTTTTGACCCAATTGATTTTGCTTCTTCACTGTGTCGATTTTATCCCTAGTCCAAAATCATTCATAACATATGTTATCATATTGAATACATGACAACATTATTTATTTACATGATAAATTTTTTTATATTTTCTTATTTGCGCTATTTTAATTGATTGTATTAAATTTTAAAATTGAGAAAAAAAAATTAATAAATGTGTAGGTATTCAAGTGGGTAAAAGATGGGTTAGAGGAGATTTCAAGGTTTAATTAAATTGTCCGCAACATCAATACTTTTAAAATAAGAAACTAAATTGGAAGTAAGTTTAGTGGGCAGAAGTTAAAAGAAAATATAACATCAAATCTATAATTTAACCAAAATTTAGAAAATACCAAAACATATATTATACAGAGTGTTAGTTGTAGGAAATTACTTAGCTCAAGACCAAAGTATTTCAAGGAGTAGAGGACCAATGGGTCGAGTTTGAATCCTTAGGATGTCGAGAATGGCCGTGACGTATGAGAATTTGATCCCAAATATAGAATGAAGTCTTAAGTCCTATCTCTAAAAACCTAAGAAATGACCCACTAAGAGTGTGTTTGGCCCAAGGAATTGTGAAGTAAGAGTTGTGAACTCCAGCCCTTCTTATCAACTCCTTACACATTGGGTCCCACGAGTTCGTAACTCCCTAGATTTCATAACTCTATACTCCTCACTGTTCCACTCCTTATCCCAAACTCTTCTAGGAATCGGTGTCTTATGGGCAAAGATCTAAAGAATGACCCATGAAGGGATCAATCATAAGTCCTATGTCAAAGGTCAAAGACATAAGCAATGACCTACTAAAGGGTCGATCATAAGCCCTATACCCAAAGGCTAAAGGCGTAAGGAATAATCCATTGAGGGATTAATCATTAGTCTTATAATAAAAAACTAAAGACTGAAGAAATGACCCGCTAAGGGATCAATCATAAGTCCTATGGTCATAATCCAATGGCCTAAAGAATAACCCACTTTTAGGGATGGTCATATATTCTATAGTCGAAAGCCTAAAAACTGACTCACTAAGGAGAGTCGATAGTCAAAAGCCATTTTGGACCTTGGGTGTGGCCATGCTAGAAAAAAGGTGTCATAGCCAATTTTGGCTATGCCTAGATCATATTATTGGCTATGCCTAGATCATATTCTTTTATGCCCAAGATCAAATTTGGCCATGGGCATGTCAAGTACATGACCATGTTTGTCCATCCAATTGGTTCTAAACCTATTTTAGACTTGTATCTAAAATGAGATAGTGGTGTAATCTATTTCTCATTGGCTCAATTTTATCTATGTTTGAATCATGAGGTGGTTAATGATTTATTAAACATCTTTATAATAGTTAAATGGTAAGTGAACTCATACGAAATGATTACAGACCTGAAAGTCGTTTGATAATAACCGTTACAAGTGACCACCCTAATTAAGGCACAATTTGTAACGATTCAAGGAGTCTAAGGGACCATAGTTAAGGAGTTATGTTATTGTTATGAAATAAGTCTTATATATGCTTAAAGGGATAGCTCATGAGAAGTACGTTGGAAAAAATTCTTGACTTCTTTCATTACTTTTATTCCATTCGGTCCTTATTGACTTAAATGTCGGAGTTGTGGTGGCTAGACGCTAGACTGGTGTTCATTTTACTTCATTTTACAGTATACTTGTATCATTTTTCCTTGAAATATAAATTTATCAGTTGAACCATTTTTCGGTTTCAACATATAGTTGCAGCTATCGACTTTTGCAAATAGGACAAAATGTTTGAAATCTATTTTTTTTTCATTTTTTTTAATTTTATCCTTCCAAAAATTCATGTACATATCATTAATATATTATATCATGTATATGTAGCAGATATGTCATTGTTAAATCAACACTCTTAACTATTTATATCACTGTTATTGATTTTTTTTATTTTTTTTTTATTTTTTCTACAAATTAATTATATAAATGGTATATCAACATTTATCTTAGGACTTCCTGAACAAAAATATTTATCTTAGGACATAGAATACAAATATTTAGTTTATAATATAAAAGACAAATATTTCATCAAGCACTTTGGTATAATATTTAAATTTGGTGTATCAATAATATATAAGACTCATAATCAAGTATATCAGTGACCCACTAGGCATATCATTGCATGAGCTCCATATTCATTGAGAAAATTATTATGGATAATTTTGGATCAAATAACATAATAATTATTGGATTAAGTCCAAAAACTATTAAACTAAAACCCGGATGAAACCCATGACCTAAATGCTCCTGGAAAAGAAAAATTTGGGCGCCACCTTTTTAGATGGGGCATGCCCTTAAGATAAATTCATTTGTCACTCACAAACTCTTTTCTTATTGACACATGAATGTTAAGTACGTTCATCAACAAGGATATACTATATTTATGATCTCTTCCATGTAAATTCGACTTTCAAATTTTATCACTTTTACAAAAATATTAATTTATTGTACATGTTTTACATCATTTTTACAAATTTATTTTTTTTTGCTCACTCTTATTGTGAAACACAAGTGTAGTAAACATGTAGAATCTTGAAATTTATAGACCAAATTAGAACTAAACAAGATTCAAAGGTAAACACGTAACATTTTGAAATTTAGGGATAAAAAAAAGGTTAAAATGTCCATATACTTTTCTGTTCAATTTTAGTTCCTATATTTTCAAATGTTCAATTTTAGTTTTTGTACTTCTAATAAATCTTAAATTTAGTCCTTACTAGGAGTGTTCAGAAAACCGATAACCCGAAAAAACCGATTAACCCAACTCAATCCATGCGACTTGGGTTGGGTTGGGTTGGATTCAAATAAATGAAAATTTTTGGGTAGATTTGTTCAAGGGTTCACCTAAAGTAACCCGAACCAACTCGAACTTATTACATATATATATATATATATGGATTTAATTATATGTACATACATTTTTTTTATTTTATTTAAATTCATTACTTTTTAGATAATTTATTCTCTAATAGCTTATAAAAAATTTTTTTAGCACTTTGAAAAGAAAATTTACATTATATAAATTGAAATTGATTTGTTAATCTTAATTTAATATATAAAAATAATTAAATCAAATTTTCACGTATTAACATTTTACTTATTTTTTAGAACAAAAATTTAAATAAATGACTCAAGTAACCTGAACCAACCCAACCCAAATATTTTATAGTTGGGTTCATTTTTTTAATAAGAGTTATTTGGGTTGAAGAAATTTACCATCCGAACAATTGGGTTGAGTCTACAAAGTACTTCAACCCAACCTAATCCAATCCACGAACACCCTTAGTCCCTATTACTAGTTATTATTGTTTTTCTTTTAAACTTTATATAACCCATTAACATTTTTACTATGAATTTTGGAAATATATTCACATATTATATTTTATTGCATAAAATTTATCATTATTATTTAACAAATTTTGATAAAATTTAACTTTGAAAAAAATTTAAAATTTATTGAAAATACATGGACTAAAATTAGATATGTAAAAATATAAAAACTAAAATTGAACAAATTTAAAAGTATAAAAACCAAAATAATTTTTAACTCAATAGAAAGTAAACTCTAAAAATATAATATTTGAAAATGAGGGATTTATTATTAATAATTTTTAATAACAAACAATTAGGTGATAGACTATGGAGGATTAAAACTCCAACTTCTTCGAATATACCAATACTAACGAGCCAAAGTCAGCAAGTAATAAGAAATTAAATTGAAACCAAGGTAATTTTTTTTCTTTTTTAAATAATAATAAAGAAAAAGAAAGAAAAAATGATGGAAGCGCTTAACCCCAAACTACGTCGTATCGATTCAGAAATGTCCTTTTCGGCAATACAACAAAGCTACGCGCCACGTGAATCCAGGAATATTCCTTTACGCGTGTACGCCGGTCGAATAAACCACGCTGGCATCCACGTGTCACATAGAAACTATCGTCTACATTGCTCTCACGTTGAGCCTGCTTTCTCTCTCGGAATATCCACATTCTCCTCCGTCCAATAAAAGACGTTGATGAATCGGACGGTTGGTAGTCGTGAAGTGGACCAAAAAGAAAAAGAGAATCGGCGCTTTTATATATTTTATTTGATTTTTCTATTTGGATTTAGTGCTTCCTTCTTATTCGTCGCCGACCTTCGCTCCATTTGCTTCCCTTCTCCCCCGCCATTGATGATTCCTTGCACGGTCATTGTTTCTGATTGAAAATCGAGTGAATTTTTTTATTGAATTTCTCTTCTTCAGCCATTTCATTCGATGTACATCTTTGAATTTGAAGTGTAGTTGGTTGGATTAATGCAAGTATTTTGTGTTTCGGAAGAGGATCGATGAGTATAATCAGTAATCAAAGCCTCGAGGTCATTGATGTTTAAAGAGCGATTGCATTGGACATTCCTGTGTTTGGAAGTAGATCGAGGTTCCGATTGAAGTCAAGGTGTGTCTCTGTGTTAAATTCGTCGGCTCTGTCTAAACATCCTTGCAATTGAAGTGTGATTGGATTGAATGCATCTCTGTTGGGAAGAAGAACGAGGATTATTAAACAGAGGTGAGTAGGGAGAGACTGAAATTGGAGGAGGAAGAAGAAAAAGGGTGAAGTTTCGATGAGTGGAATTTTCGATCCGGTAGAAAATGGAGCAGAAGTACCCGTATGATAATGGAGTGATGATGACGAGAGACCCGAAACCAAGGCTGAGATGGACTGCTGATCTTCACGACCGTTTTGTAGACGCGGTCACCAAGCTTGGTGGGCCGGAAAGTAAGTCCGTGTTCATCATTCTTTGTTTCGTTGATGTATTTGCAATAGTTGTTTTAACCTTTTGAATGATGATCTTGACTTGAACATTAATGGCATCATGCTATTTTATCAAATATTTGTTGAACTTGTTCTGTGATCGTATATTGCTGGGACTGAGAGATATTAGCGATTTTCTAGGTGAGTCCTTCCAACTGTGTCGTATATGGATAACTGATTGTTGTCATGGGAAATGAAGTAGGGATGGATTAAATTATGTTGGTGGATGACAGGACACATAATTTAAGTTTATTTAGTCGTTTTCTTCTTGATGGAGTTTCTGCGTGCATTATATAATCAGTTGTTAGATCAGGATTCTCATTTAGATGCTGTCAATGGCGATATTGTGGTCAACTATCTAGTCGGTAGTTCCTTTTCCTTTTGTCCCTTTTCCAATCCGCAATCTTCTAGGAATGAGGTTTGAAGAGAAAGACTCTGTTCAACTGTCAAAAGGAGTTGGGAGGAGTGAATGTTGTTTGACCTAAGGAGTTCGTGGGTAAAAAAAATTAATTTTATACTTTATTAAGTCCTTACGTTGTGGGCCCCAAGGGCTCATAACTGTACAGACTTCACAACGTCTCCTTAGTCCTTGTGTAGACACTCAAGTCACATCTATTCATGGACATGAGAAATAGAAGGTTAAATTTTAGTAGTCGATTTGAGAAATATAACAGTACATAAATTACGATACTTCATACTTGTAATATACTATAGCTAGCCTATATGTCTGAATTTTTGTATTTTTTTTTTTTTTTACTAGACACGAATTATAATTTAAACTATTAGAGGGGGACTGTCTTTTTCAGAAGCAACTCCCAAGTCTGTGTTAAGATTGATGGGTTTAAAGGGCTTGACTTTGTACCACTTGAAGAGTCATTTGCAGGTAAATGTTGAAATCATTGCTTCATGATATCTCATTTGTCTCATCACTGATTGCATTAGGAATAAAAATATTAACATAACTTTTGAACCTTCAGAAGTATAGACTTGGACTGCAAACACGAAAGCAAAATATGGCTGAGCAAAGGAATGAAAGTAGCGGTAAGTCTATCTGGACGTAGGACAATAACTAAGAACCTCTTCTTGATTGCATTTGCAAGTTTTAACCCAAATTTATCGCAATGACAGTCTGAATTTCTTGTGTAGATTTTATATGTACTCGTGTACTTGTTTCTCCTTTCTTTTCGGGAAGGCCAAATAACTCGTATAGTATTTTCTATTTTGATATTCATTCGAAATCTGAAATTACGTAGGTCTCTTTTTATCACCATTTGGTCTTTTATTTTTTATTTTTGAAAATTGTGCTTCTTTGCTCATCATTTCTTCATCATATTCTCATCTTTCCTAAGTAAATATTTGGATTCTTAAGCCAAATTTTAAAAACAAAAACATGTTTTTAAAAACTATATATATATTATATATATATAATATATATTTAATTTTTCAAATTTTGGTTTGATTTTTGAAAAAAACTCCTAAAAAGTAGAAAATAAAACAAAGAGATCAATAGGTGAAATTAGTGTTTATAATCTTAATTTTTCAAAAAAAGAAAAAAAAAAGATTATCAAATGGAGCCTTACTTATCCATCAGGATGTTATTCTAAATCACCATCTGGTTTTGATTCGTGTATTCCTCTTGTTTGCATCTCAGTGTTCACCTCTAGAAAGCTCATTTAGACGTTTTAATATTAACTTTTTCAGGGTCTCTTAGCAATTTCAGCGGAGTAGAGGAAGATGACAGGTTTGTCTTGTTGCATCTCATCAAAACAAAATGTGCATATATGTTCTAATTTTCTCTGTAGGTTTGTCTTGTTGCATTTCATCAAAACAAAATGTGCATATATGTTCTAATTTTCTCTGTTTTACTGTCATCCAAATGACTTCAATAGTATTTTCGTAAACATAATACTGATTTTCTGATTCTCTTATCTTGGATACTAAAATTATATCGTTAAAAAAAACTAAGCTTCTTGTTAAGGAAGGTCTTTTCAGAAGTTCGAAGTTCTCCTACTAGATAGAAATTAACAAAAAGGGAACAAAAGGAAGCAAACATCCTTGAAACTGAGATTTTCTATTGCATTATAGACTAATAGTATTCCATGTTTAACTTTCCAATGCACCGTCATTTTAGCATATGGTCTAACTTGAACAGAGGGATGCAAATTGCTGAGGCTCTAAAATCACATGTCGAAGTGCAGAAAACAATACTAGAACAACTCGAGGTACATCTTGCTTAATTCTTCAAATAATAACAAATTCAATCTCAAGTTTGTGATCAATTTTCATTTTGTTGGCTCTTGTAAAGACAGGTACAAAATAAACTTCAAATGAGAATAGAGGCTCAAGGAAAATACCTGCAAGATATCTTAGAGAAAGCACAAAAGAGTCTGGCACTTGCCATTAACGGTAACCTTGGTAGTCTTGAAGGCACAGGAATGCAGTTAATAAACTTTGATGCGGTTCTGTCAGATCAAATTGAAAAATTTAAGAAACAAGAAATGAGAGGAAGCATAGCAAACGTAATTGATGGTAGTAAGAAGAACGGTGATTCACTCATCCAGATATGCAAAGTGGAGGCTGGAGAAGAAGACATAAACGAGTTTAGTGTTGAAAAGAATATGATCAACTTTGATTTGAACTCCAAAGGTGGCTATGATTACAGTGCGAATGCGGCTGAAGTACTTGACGCCAAAGTGCTTCCTTGTTCAAGGTAATACTCGTGCTATAAAGTACATTTAGTGTCATATACATTATTAACCATCATAAGCTGGCCTAGTGGTAAATTAAGGCCTTGAGTTTGATAAAGGGTTAAGAGGAAATGAATTCAATCCATGGTGGTCATCTACTAGGATTTAATGTCCTACGAGTATCCTTGACACCTAAATGTAGTAGGGTTAGACGAGTTATCTCGTGAAATTAGCATGGATATTAAAAAATAAAAAAAAAAGTGATGCATTATTACATGAAATAGTAGATAGTTTTTGGAGGGAATAAGAACTTCCATATAGCTCATCCCATAGATTCATGCTTCACAGCCGCTAAATTCCAAGTTTTTTTCTCACTAAAATGTCAAAATAGACTTTAATTCTTCTAACCTGTTTTAAACTTTTTTATAGTAAATAGTTATAGACTAATAGTCCAGAATGAGTTAAATGATAATGATGCTACTGTTATGCCAAATTTAGTTCAAATTACTTTGTGCAACTACTGATATTTATTAAAAATTATTCTTAAAAATATGTAGACATATACCCATCAACCTAGTAGCTCTTTCTCTTTTTTTGGAGATACAGAGGAGGCCGGGGTATCCATCGTGTCGAAGTGTGTTTCATGCTCAATCTAGAGAAAATGTTTGGAATATTGTTTCAGATGTTGCATTGAGATTAAATATTGAATGGGTTTCATCTCAAGGCTGCTAAGCATGAATATAAACTGACATTTCTTAGAGCCTATTTGGAATGATTTTTTTGTTTAAGCATTTAGAAAATCATCATTCCAAAACATGCTACTAAACTTTTTAAATAGAAGATTTCTGATTAAAAAAGTCCATCAATATTATACATTCATACATACACACACATATTTGGGGAAAAGATCAAAAGAAGATAATTGTAAAGTTCAAAGAGCAAATACATGGAATCAAACCCAACTCAAGAACTGTATGTTTGTTTGCCAACATGATTATAACTCAACCGCTATAAACTTGCATTATCAATCTCTAGGTCAAATGCTCGATCCTCCATCTCACATTTGTCCCGAAAAAGGGAAAAAGAATGTAAATTCATTTGCCTTGTGTTGCATGATGCTTTTCTATGTTTAACTTGCTAAATAAGTTCATAACCTCTTCTTTCTTGTCCTCATAAAAACATCTTCAGGTAATCATCCATGGGCGAGTGCAGTTCATTTCTAGATAAAGCTTTTACCTTCACCTATTTCAAAGTTTGTCAAGCAACCATTGAAGAATATGTAGTAAAAATGTACCACTCCAGCCTGCTGTGCCAAGTCCCCATTTGCATTTGCCAATTGCCTTTATTCATATGAATGAAGAATTTCAGAAGGTTGAAATACCAATATAATTACTATTCTTGGCCACCACTAATGTATGGTATGCTAATTTTCACCTTGTTTTTTGCCCCTTATTTTTCTCTGGTTGTAAAATAGACAAGTTTGGTTTGGTAATGTTCTTGTTTTTCTTTCTTCATTATTTATTGAAGTCTTTATATTTGTATAAAAATTCTTTTTCAAGGCTGTCTTTGAAGTTCTCTTACCTGATATGGTGACTACAGGCCTTAGCTAATGGAGTTGCTCCTTGGGAACTCATGTCTGTATGCAAATTTGGTCTTTACTGTTTTATGTTCTCTTCGTTTGGTATTGTTGTAGTGTTTAGAATAATGATTAACATGCAGTTATGCTTTTAGAAAATTAATTATGAAATGAAGTATAATACTGTTAGGGTAAATTTTAATTTTGAATTAGAAAAACTTAGTTACTTTGTTTAGTAAATTATTACTAAATTGGTCTTATTTAATTATAATGATTATAACAAACTCATTATTTCAGTTAATTTATAATTTATATTAAGAATCATTTTAAATTTTAAATATATTTTAAATTCGTGATATTAAATTTTTGTTGATATATCGATATTTTCATCAATATTTTTACATTTTCATGTTTAGATATTGGCAAAATTTTCAGAAAAAATTCATGTAATATAAAAAATAAGAAAAAAAATGTCACTATTTTTTTAGAAAAGCATAATTAATAATGTCAATTTGTTAAAAAAATGCAAAGTATTTATTTATTAATTTAAATATACGTTTTCTTTTCTTTTTTAATATATATATACACACATTTGTAGAAATATCCATCAAAATTGAGATGTTTAAAACCTTGTTTAAATAGTATCTAATTTTGTTTAAAAAACAATTGTTGTAAAGATTAGGTTAAATTACTAAATATTATTTTGGTTCGAATCTTTGAGGCTTATATAATTTTAGTCTATATATTTTTAAATGTCTAAGTTTAATAAATATTTTTAGTAAAATTTAACCCTTCAAGTTAATATTTATTTAAATTGACTAAATAATATTAATAATTTTCATGAAAAACACATAATTTGTGAACTTGTTTTCAAATTTGAAGTGAAAACACTAATAAATAACAAATTTTTTTTGAACAAATCAACAATGAACGAGGACTAACTTATTTAAGATTGGGAAATTGCAACGAGTGATAATTTAAAAATAGTATTTTGCATGTGTGTTTTCCATATTTGTGATTTTGCAAATATGGAAAGAATTTTAAATATGAAATTTCGTATATTATTTATTCTAAAATCATCCTTATACCAATTTAAGTGTTTTTTCTCCAAAAGTCTTCACAAGTTTTTTTCCTCGTCCTTCCCCGACCTCACTTAATTCCTCCATCTTCACTGTCACCTCACTTTTCCAATTATACTGATTTTACAAAGTCGATCACTACGATAGAAATGTGCAGTCGTGAAGTATTTCTCATGGATCTAAGAGGATGTGAAGAGAAAAAAGGTAAGCCAAACCATAAACAAACAAGATTAATAGTTTCTTCGAGTTTCTCCTCTTTATTTTTTATGTTAGATCATCAAGTTTTGTTTGATTAATCATAGATTTGGATCAATTTTAACAATTTTTTTCGATTCTTGATGGATGGAAAGGATATCAAATGGATCAAATCGGAGAAGAAAGAACCCTAGTTTTGTAGTGAAGAAATTGTAAAAATCAGGATCGAGGAGGAGAATTCAATCAGTCTTGTGAAATTAGTATGGGATTTGAAAGATTTTCATTGGTGAAAATGATGAAAATCTCTCTCTTTTCACCAACCTCTTTTCCTTTCACCAATCTATCTCTCAACAATCTTTGTTATATCACTTTTTTTATCTTCTGCTTTCTTGATGAGCCTTTGATTTATTGTTTGTTATTTTGTGAAATTGAATAGATCATCAAGGAGATTTTGAATCCTTGGTATTTAGGCATTCTCAGTCCCCTCCCTTTTCCAAGTTGCATTTCATAGTAAAAAAAAAATGATCTTATATATAGCATTTATTTCCACGTTGTGTTCAATTTCTTTAATTCTTTTTTAAGATTATTTGATTTTGAAGGATCTTTGATATTCTTTAGTGATTTTGTTGATTTATTTCAATTTCATAAGTTTTAGATTTGTTGGAAATTGAAGAGATTAAGAGTATAGATTCTAATTCATATTTTGGTTGGAGATTGATGAGTGTAACTTATTTTGTGATTGTCATCTAATTGCTATTAGATATAAAGTAGTTTGTGAATTATATCTGATCGTCATCTGATTTTTTTTCTAGACCAAATACTTTGTGATTGGCATTTGATTGCTATATGATTTATGTTAAAAGTCTTGTTAAAGTATATTGACATTGTATTAAGTTTAAAAAATGAGTGTATTAGACATCAATCACTAAATTTATGAAGTAAAACATAAGTGAATCAACCGTCAATCTAATAATTATCAACATGTGTAATCAGTAATTTATTCTTGAAGTAATGACGGTATCATACATTAATCACTAAATACATAAACTAAAACATTGGTGAATTAGCCAATCAATATGATAATATGCTACTTACTTCAATGTTTTACTTTTCCTTGTTGTTTTCTTTCCTTTTTCTTTTGTTTTCTGTTATTTTTTTGTTGAACTTTCTCCTTCCTTAAAATTTCACAGGTTTTTGCTTTTAAATTTCTTCTTCATTGTTAGTAAAAATAGAAAATAAATTAGCAATAAGTATAATAAAGTACTCACAAACTATTTAGTATCAAATAGAAATTAGATGACAATAAAAAACCATTGTGTCAAATAGAAGATAAAACTACTTAGTAATAGACAAAAAATATATGATAATCAGACGACAATCAGATTGCAACAAAAAAAATCCTTAGTATTTGACGAAAAAAATGTAAGGCAATGAAATGAAATAAAAAACTACTTAGTAAATGAAGAAAATGTAAGATCATCCGATAGCAATAAGTATCATTTGTAAACAAATAACGATCAAGTAACAATCAAATAGCAAATAAATATCATTAGCAATTAGATAATAATCAACATCAAATAACAATCATATTAGTAATTAGATAACAATTGGTACCATTGACAATTACATGGTAATCAAATGACAATCAAGTGATAATCAGATAACAATCAAATACAATCACACATTTTTAATTGTGAAGACACTTTAGTCATCTGCCTATTTTAATTGGACTGAGCTTCTTAATTTTGTTATTTCTACACACTTTAAATTGTTGGGATATGGACTTTTTGTTTTCATTATTTTACATTTTTCTATGATTGCATGTAGTCCTTTAAGGTTTCTTGAAAGTGCAGAGATTAAAATTGGATACTTGAAAATATATGAAACACATGAAACAAATTTTAAAGTTCAGATACTAAAATGTTATTTTAACTTTAAAAAATATAAACAAATATGGATTAATTAATTTGAAATTTATGAATAGTTAGGGAAGTTGGAAGTTTCCTAAAGTTGTATCTTTCTGTTTTTTGCATGCTAGGGTAATTATTATTATTATTATCTTTTTTTGCACCGGGTATGAGGGTATTTTATATTATTTTTATTTTTGTTAGGAAACTGAAATATATTCAAATCAAAACAAACCGCTACCCACAAAGAAGAAACTATGAGAAATTTTGGACCAATCACAAATTGTCACGTCATTTACTATCATCAAATTTGGGACCAATTAGGAGTGGACATGTGTCTTGAATGGAAGTTGAAGACAAAGTCCAATGACGCCACGTAGTTTCATCGTGATCGTTGAATCATATAAAATTAATTTGGCCCAATTTGATATTATTATTTGGGTAAAGATTCAGTTAAGCCCAGAACTAGGTTGAATTTGACCCGAATGTCAAATCAGCCCCAAATCCAATTAATTGGGCCTAAAGACCAGGTTCATGGATCAACCAAACCCAATTTAGACCGAAACCCATGTAAGACCCATAAGAAACCTCTATAAATAGAAACTCTACCTCTTCATTTAGGGGGAATTGAAGGCAAAATCTCTCTGACCATCTGAAGTCAGAAGCTCCAAGGATCTGAATAACATAACTCCTCTAAAGCTTTGAGGATCAGAAGACATATCAAAGCTCTGAAGATCAGAAGACATCAAAGTTCTGAAGACCGAAGTCCTTTGAAGATACAAGCAATCTGGCCACGCTTGAAGACTGAAGTCCTTTGGAGATACAAGCATTATGAAGACTGAAGTCTTTTGGAGATACAAGCATTATGAAGATCGAAGTCCTTGGGAGATACAAGCATTCTTCCAAGACTTCAACTCCAAGATCATCAAGCGCTTCACTTCCTCAAATCAAGCGTACGCATTCGACTAAGAGAGAATCAGAGGATAAGTACTAGAGATCGAACCACATCACATTAAATCAACATCAACATCAAGTTCAACTCCACAAAACAAGTTTCTCTGGAAACCCGTGCGAGCACTAATCATTCAAGAAAATCATCAAGCCCAAAGGCTGATCGTTCAAGAAGATCATCAAGTCCAAAGGCTGATCGTTCAAGAAGATCATTAAACCCAAAGGCCGATCATCCAAGAAGATCATCAAGCCCAAAGGCCGATCATCCAAGAAGATCATCAAGCCCAAAGGCCGATCATCTAAGAAGATCAACAAGTCCAAAGGCCGATCATCTAAGAAGATCATCAAACCCAAAGGCCGATCATCCAAACAAGCTTAAAGCCGATCGTCCAAGAAGATCATCAAGCCCAAAGGCCGATCATCCAAGAAGATCATCAAGCCCGAAGGCCGATCATCCAAAAAGATCAACAAGCCCAAAGGCGGCCGATCATCTAAGAAGATCAACAAGCCCAAAGGCGATGATCGGCCAGCCAAAAGGCCAATCAACCAAGAAGATCAACAAGCCCAAAGGTCGGTCATCCAAAAAGATTAACCAGCTAAAGAATATAGTTTATTTTGAAAGCATCAAAATATTATGTTTTTTAATTTAGGAAAAGATATTTTTGTATTCACTTTCTGCTAAATTAATACAAATACAAAGTTCAAGTTCCACAAAATAAATTTCTCTTGAAATCTCGTGCGAACACCGTCACTTCCTTTCAACAATAAGGGGACATTTGAAAAGTCATCTTTCTAGAATTAAGAAGAGTCCGAAGATGATGCCACAAAGATGCTAGATTATGAGTAACTTTGTTATCCTCTCCAAGAACCTTATAAAAATGATAAATATTTACCGACGTAATAAGGTTCATAGATATTTACCCTCACATCTTCAAGACTACTAGGTGAGCATGGTAATTGGTTAATTTTCATTCACACACATGATTATATATGAGTATTTTTTTCTTTTTCTTTATCTATTTTTTCTACTAATTATTCGAAAAGAGTTATGCCATAATTATCCTTACTAGAATTTTGAAAGAAAAATAATTTTGGTAAAATTATGTTTTTAGTTTCCGAGTTTTGAATTATATGTATGTTTGGTCCCTGAAATTTCAAAATGTACCTTTTTAGTTCTCGAATTTTTAAAAATACATATATTTGATTCTTAAATTTTCAAAATGTACCTTTTTGGTCATTGGATTTTAAAGAATAGATTTTAAAGGTCCCTATAGTAAATTATTATTATTATTTAAATTAAAAAAAAATAAAAATTACCTCTTCGTGCTAAGATTATTTTTCTAATTTTAAATGTCATACAATTATTTAGGGCCCGTTTAATAACCATTTCATTTTTTATTTTTAATTTTTGAAATTGAAGCATATTTCTTCCCCATTTCTTACAATGATTTGCATATTTCTTAAGCACAATAGTTGAATTCCTAGCCAATTTGAAAAAACAAAAAACAAGTCCTCAAAAGTTACTTTTTTTAGTCTTTCAAAATTTGATTTGGTTTTTTAAACCATTGGTAGAAATTAGATAACAAATGAAGAAATTTGGAGGTGAAAGTAGTGTCAACCTTAATTTTCAATAACAAAAAATAAAAAATGAAATGGTTACCAAACGAAATCTTAAAGTAATAAAAAATAATATTTCAAGGGACCTAATTAATTATATTCTTAAAAATTTGGGATTTAAAAAGTTACATTTTGAAAATTCAAGAAGCAAATGCATCTATTCTAGAAAAAACTCGAGGACTGAAAATGTATGTTTTTCCAATAATTTTATTTAGATAATTTTGAGTGGATTTTAAATGGAACAAAAAAATTAATTATAAACCATTAGCATAATCTAGGTTTATTCACCTATAAAAGTTTAAGATTTTAATTGATATAATTATTAGTTTTAAAGTGTTAATTGATTCAACCACATAATATAAAGGGTTAAACTTTTTTTTCCACCAACATGAATATTCGAATTCTCTACCTCACATATTGTTGAACTAAAAAGAAAAAGAAAATTATTATTTTTTTCAAAATATTTAAATATAATATTTAAAACTACATATTAGTTTCTATTAGTGTTGTTGGGAGGGTGGGTCACTTATACATTGCCATTTTCATGTCGAGAGTTTTGAGAGATTCTCACTCTCATTTTTGTTATCAAATTTCTTTTTCCATGCTTCAATTATTGCATTTCCCATCCCACATTTTGATGGAAAGAATCTCCATATTCGTACCCACAAAATTTCAATTAAAAATGTTAGATGTAAATACTATTTTTTGTCAGCGTCTTTCTGGTGTATAAACCAAAATTAAAAGTATGTGGATCAAAATGAACATTTGAAAGTATAAAAACTAAAATGAATAAAAACTAAAAGTATAGAGACCAAAGTAGTACTGATCAAATTATTAAAAAAAATCAATTGAAGAAACAAGTAGGAAGGAGAAGAAGAAACAAATTGGATTGAATCGGGAGTCGATTTGTTCAAGATTCTGGTTTGATAACCATTTGGTTTTTTTTTTAATTAAGCTTATAAATACTACTTTACTTATAAATAATTGGGGGAAGAGGATTTGAATCACAAACCTTGTGGTTACTAACATATTCGTATGTTAATTAAGCTATGTTCGATTTGACAAACTAATTATAGTTAGTCACTAAGTATTAAGTTGGATATAACCATTATTATCAAATTTAGGAACTTGTTTTATGCAAAAAAAAAAAAAAAAAACTATAATTATAATATATTACAAAATACAAATTATATCTTAATAATATTTATTGAACTAAAAACAATCAATACATTACTCTAAAATATTTTTATCTTTTTAAATATAATTCTACATTTTAAGATTTCATATTCATTGAACTCAGTGGCAAGAAAGCTCTATGGAAAATGTATAACTTT
>NC_052353.1:351998-366193 GCF_009727055.1 Benincasa hispida
TTATAATATATTATACAATACATATTTTAACTTAACAAAATTAATTGAATTTATAACATGAAATACTATATTCGTTAATATTTTTATCTTTTTAAATATAATTCTACATTTTAAGATTTCATATTCATTGAACTCAGTGGCAAGAAAGCTCTATGGAAAATGTATAACTTTTGATTTTAAATAAGGCTAGCTGAAGGCCCGTTTGGGATCTCATCTTAGGGACAACGACCCTTCAATTATTTCCACAATGGTATGATATTATCCACTTTGGGTATAAAACCATGACCATTTTCTTATATAACCAATGTGGGATTTTGGTAGGATTCCTAACAATCCTCCCCTCGAACAAAGGATCAGAGCACATAGTCTCCCCTTAAATAGTCCTTTATATGTCTAACTCTTATCTAGGCTTACTTATCTTCATTGGAGCACCCCGCCTATCCTACTTTTGAGGCTCCACTACATCTCTGTTCGACATTTGAGGATTCTATCGCATTTTTAAGTTAGGGGCATGGTTCTGATACCAATTGTGGGATCAGTATGACATCCCTAGGGGGAGAATAGGGTTTATTGAAACTAATTAAATTCTTTTCCAAAGTGGGCCCAATTAAACAAATTAACAAACTTTTTGCTAACAAGTAATTTAAACAATAATTTTGGACGTATACATTCACTTCAAAAAGATCAATAAATTGACATAGACAAATTCAAGAATAGATTGAAGTAATTAATCTTATACAATGAAATATATTAACAAATTAATTGTGAAATTAAACCAGAGAGGAATAGAGAAATTGACACTTGTTATTTTATAGTGATTTGCCACAACCCATCTTACATCCACTTTCCAAGCTTCTTTGGGGATATCATTACGAACTTGACTCTTTCCATGGCTTAGAAAAAATCCGATCCTTTTCACAGTTGAGGATCAAACCATTAAAATGAATTTTTTTT
Organism: Benincasa hispida; assembly: GCF_009727055.1. NCBI lineage: Eukaryota > Viridiplantae > Streptophyta > Magnoliopsida > Cucurbitales > Cucurbitaceae > Benincasa > Benincasa hispida. The sequence continues at coordinate 352,953 of NC_052353.1, forward strand.
TGGATCAAGAGCAATTCTTATAATGATATGGAGATGAAACTGAAGGAAATCAAATCCGAGATTTTCATCAGCAGCGGAAATAAGATCATTCCAAATTACAATCATGAATGAACATTACATATTACAGTCATACAAAAAACATGTGGTTATACAATCAATGCAGAAATTATAGCATGAACAACTACAAATGAACAAGGAGAAAACTCTACGAACATTTGTAGACTCGTCTCCACGCACCTTACTCACGAACGCTTGAACACTGCAACCTCGAATGCTCGAACACCATGACCGCAATGCAGCACGAACACCGCGTACTCGTCCTTTGCGATCGCCTCGGCCACGAACTCCTCAGCAGCATGAACGGCCTCTACAGAACCTCGACGGTGTCGAGTTGAGTATGACACCACCAAAAAGGTTATCTTGGTATTCTCGGTGTGAAAATCCAGAGGGTGGCTCTGTTTGGACTTGGTATGAGATAGACGAAGGAGGAAAAAACAATCGTGTACACGATCGGGAAAGTGGGAGAAGACAAAGACCTATTGTATAGGTCGATGCCCAATCGTCTAGCAAAAGCTATGCGATCGTCTAGCAAAATATATGCGACCGTTTAGCTCAATATCTATCGCCTACAAACACTACACGATCGTTTACTTTGGGCAAGCTGTCTCTTAGTAAATACTGCACGATCGTTTAGCTCGCCCAAGCTGTCATTTAGTAAATCTGTATTTACTTGACAACCATCGTGAGTTTTCTTTTGCGAAAGAAAATCTCAAAACAATTTTTTTTTGACAAAAACCTACTAAAATTAGGAAAACCATTTTCTTTTTTAACTCACGGTTACCATGAAAATCCAATAACCACCCACTAAATTGGTTATTAAAGAAAAAAAATTAATTGTCCAATAATTAATATTATTATAAATATAAATGATAACCAACTTATCATACTATATTTATAACCTATAGTTTTAATATTTCATCTCATGAAACATATAAACCATAGTTCTTTTTTTCTATCATGGTACTTAATGTAAATCTCATTTTACATCATCCTCCACTAGATGTATCTATAATCATACATTATATCATATATATCAAAAACCTCTTGTCAAGTTGAACATTTCAAATTAACACCAAGAAACTGATCTAACGAAATTCATTGAGCTACCAGGGGACCTTATGAACCTATAGCTCGAAACCCAATGGACATGAATAATTGACATAAATCTTTTAGTCACGGATCCACATCCGTAAACTGCCATACAACTCACTAAAGACGACAACTGAACCTTCCTTACTACGATATATTATGTATCTATTAACCAACCAGTCGTGCGACAACCCTTCACAGAATCGCTCATAATGTACAGCTCGGCCCAAAATCGTTATGCTCATGTAGTTCATCGTTCTCCTTAAGTACTATGTCCTCTAATGACACATAGTCATAGTCCTAATATGACTGAGCTTCCTCTTTTAAAGAGAATTGTTGGCGATATGTTCACCCTGGAAATCAACGCTTAAAGGGAGATTATCCCATGCCTTCGGAAAAGGAGTGAATTCTCTATCTTGTATTGAGTTCCTAGCTTCAGATCAGAAAAGCCCCAAAGAGGTAGGCATGTTGAGTTGGCAATCTGGCCACTCGTCACCATACTAATCAAAGACTCCTCAAGGCAAAGATTTCTCAAAAACTCAGGATGAGGGTCTGTGTCACCTATGTCGTTTAGGGTGAGATGGCAAGTCTCCTATATTCAACGGCGTTATATACAGAATCTAGTCATCTGTTGTCTAGGTCTTATACAAAATCTTTGTTATAGGAGCACCCCCCACTTCGCACGTCTCCAACATGGAATGGTCAAGATTACCATCTTGTAGTAGTTTACAACAGTGCAACCTTCTACAAGCGACCGTATCCGTAGTGTCACGAAAAGGATCAGGTATCCCACCTTAATCCTTATACTATAGACCTATTTAAGTTATCATTTAAGGCATGATTCACTTGTATATCACATATACATGCTTAAGTTCACATAAGATAACCAAAGAGCTTTGTTTATTGGATATGAGTAAATGCCAAAATTAAATAACACTTATTTTGTTCATTAAACAATGTGTATCTTTACAAAACAACGAGACTCCGGGAGAATTAGGACACCAATCCCAACAGAAACAAGGTGGAAGAACTCTCTCAAAGAGTGGATGAACAAATCTAAGCTCAAAGACTTTGTAAGAACAATTCTTACAAGTATGGCTATGAAAATACAAAAATTAAAGCTAAATAATTCCAAAAAAATGAAATAAGCTCTCAAAAGGTTGTAAAATTTTTATAATTTTTTATAGAAAATTTTCAATTTTTTTAAGGCTTTAAATAGGGCTAGAAAGGTTGAACTAGCCGTTGACTGCCACATATCAGTATCTGATTGGTTACATTAAAAAAATAATATTAAAATTTGACCGTTTGACCAAAAATATATAAAATATATTTTCGCCACGTTTCGGCCTCTCTTTGGTTAGTATAAAATAATATTAAAAATTCAAAGTTTTGACCGTTGGACTTTTTTATTATTAATAAATTTGTTTATTTTTTTTATTAATAAAAACCACCATGTGTCTCCATCCTATTCGGCCACCTGTTGCCACAACATCGTCCACATTATATGCCACGTTAACATATGTGACGGTTGGAAGTGCCACGTCAACGCATTAACCATCCATGTGTCATGTGCCACGTCATCAATTTGACCGTGTTGACTTTGTCACGTCATCAATGTATCAAGATTTTCTTTTTGTTATAACTTCTTCATTAGAGCTCCGATTGTTGGGAATGCAATAAAAATCTCACATTGGTTAAATAAGGGATATTCATGGGTTTATAAAGGATGACACCTATCTATAATGATATGAGGTTAGGGTGAAACAAAAAATAAATCCATGAGTTTTTATGCTCAAAGTGGACAATGTCATACCATTGTGGAGATAGTTGGAGGGTCATTATTCTTAACAAGTGATATCAGAGTGAGGTAGCTCTTGTTTTTTTAATCAAAACTTTTATTAAAATTTATTTCATTTGATACCTATTGGTTGAGCTATTTACTCCAACAATTGTTATTAAAGAGTTTGCTCTTTTGATAAAATTATTTTGGTACTTGAATTAACTTATTAATATTTTAAAAAATTATTCGAAAATCTTAATTGCTAGAGTTATGGAAACTTTAGAAAATCATTCTGTTGATAAACCTCTATTCTTTCATGGTAATAGAAATTATGATGTTTGGAGAAATAGAATGAAAACATTTATGCTTGCCATGGATTTCAATGTTTTGTATGTTTGTGAGCATGATATGGCTAAATTGGAATTGAATGATGAGTTACTCACTTTTAATGCTAAAGTTATAAATATCAATATTTTGCATTAAATAGACAAATATGTGAAAGAAAATTTTATATTTTGAATATGCATATGAATATTTGGAACTTTCTTGATAATTTGTATAATTTAGAAATTTTTCCTTGTAGTACTAATGATTTATTTGATGTCAAAGAAGAGTTATAATTATCAAAATAAAAAAAAGTTTCATGAAGAGAAAAAGGAAAATTTTGATCAATCTTCTTTGTGTTTGGTGGCTCATTTGGATATCGATTTGGGAGATAATAGTGATGATAATGAGGTAATTCATAAATCCATTTCTTATGATGAGTTATATGATACTTTGAAGATATGCAACACAATTTAGAAAAACTTAGCTCTAAATATGTGAAATTATCAAAGAAGTATAAGACATTGTCTCTTGAGAATAATTATTTGATAAATGAAAATGCTTGCTTGAAAAATGGAGCTAATGATATGTTGTTGCATAATAATATTGATGTTTCTTATAGTGAGAAAAATATCTTGAATGATAGAACTATATTTCTTAAAAATGAGAATGACAAACTCAAATTTTTGTCATGCGAATTGAAAATTGAAGTGAATAATTTGAGAGATATAAAAATGAGAAAATTGAATCTTTCTCTTTAGAATTAAAAGATAATGTTAGTTTTGAGTTGGAAACTATCAATGCTTCAATAGAAAAAGATAAATCTTCTCTTATTGGTAAAATTAATTTCCTTGAATTTGATGGTCATGAAAAAAAACGATCATTTTCATATACTTAAAGAAAAAGAATTATGTGCTACTAAAGAACTTGAAATTGCAAAAGAGTAAATTAAGAAATTGACAATTGGTACACAAAAACTAGATCAAATTATTGACATGGGCAAACTTTTTAGTGATAAAAGGGAAGTGGGTTATGTGAATAGAAATTGTTCATGTAGTTCTAAGACTACTTTTATTAAAGGTACTCCTTGTATGTCTGAAGATGCTTTATCCAAAATTTTATTGAAGTTAAATTTGTGCCAAAACATGAAAAAGTTAGACATACCCATGGAAATTCAAAATTTGTGCATAAACACATTCATACTATATCAAAATATGTTCATAAAATGGATTTTGTGAATGAACATGAAAAGGCTAAAAATGTATTTGAAATATCAGAGTTTATGCTTTAAATGTTCCCATGCTAAAACTCATTGCATGAATGATGCTAAATTTGTGTCTAATCATAAAAAGGTTAGAGATCATGATAAACTGAAATTTGTACCTACATGTCATTTTTGTAGAGTTAAAAGTCATATTAGACCAAATTGTTTTAAATTGAAAAATGCTCTTAACAAAAATTTATTGAATAGAAATAAGATGCAAAATCAATTTGTGAAAAAGAAAATTTTGCCTAATGCTACTTGTTACTCTTGTGGCAAAATTGGTCATAAATATCATACTTGTTATTTGCCAAAAATTGAAAATTAATAATGTTGGAACTAATTTTAAATGAGTTCCAAAATCTTGGCTCATTAATAATGAAATACCCAAGAAATGGGTACAAAATCTTTTGGTTGAGCTTCATTTGTACTCGTGATTCAAGAAACAATTGTTGCTTGAGCTTCAAATTAGGAATTAATTCAAATTGGAGCAACTTTTATGGATGGTTCGAATCAAGAAATAAAATGGTTTATTTGATAACTCTTATTTTTTGAAATTTTGAGATAAGTACTCTTTTGGTATCTTTATGAGAATTATATCTCTTGAACAAGGTTTTGAATGGTTAAATTTGAGATCTTGTGAAATACTTTGATTATTGATTTTAACGCCATGAGAAATGATTGTATCTATCTATTTGATATTTGTCTTTATGGCTTATTATTTGGCTTTTTGGTCAATTAGTTGCTTGCTTTAGCCATTTTTTTTTTTTAAAGTTTCAAGCAAAGGTTAATGAGTCTTACAAAAGATTGTTATTGTTTTGATGATTAAGATATGTTGTTTATGCTCTTAGATGAAATTGATTCAAATTTTATTTTTTTAACATGAGTTATACATATTTTACGGTTTACATTGTAAATGAAAATTATTATGGAGTATGTTGTTTGTCTTATGTTGAAAAGAATGTGCTTTTGTTTGTAATGTTGCTTGGCCGCCGCCTTCTTCAACGCGGGCATCCTCGCAGGGGTGGGCTTCCGCTCGTCATTTTCTCCAGCATTCGCGATTGGTTTCGAAGGTGTGACTGGTTTCTTGGGTTCTTCTCCGGTGTAGGATGTTCGTTTCAAAGGTGTTGGTTTCGAAGGTGTGACTGGTTTTTCGTTCGTTTGGTTTCGAAAGTGTGACGGTGTTCGTTCGGTTCATTTGTGACTGGTTTCGGGTCGTTCGTTTGTTGACAGACGGTGTCGAGTTGGCAGACGAAGGGTTATCTGGGTTTTGGGCAGACGACTTTTAGTCGGTGACGGTGAGGGTATGTTTGTCTGTGGTGGTTGTTGGATGAGTTTTGGCTGTCGATTTTAAATCTTATGTTTGGGCATCGATAGTTTGGAGGTTTTAGTGGGTGACACGATGGTGCGAAAGCGGTCGCCTTTAAGACTTAAGGAGAAGAATGGAGGTCGAGTTGCTCGTCAACCTTTTCATCTGCTTAGACAAGAGATCGATTTGGGATTGGGTGCTTGTTCTTCGGAGGTAAAAGATTTTGGGTTGTCTGACGGTTGTTCTGAGGAAGGTGAAGGGTCTAGTATGAAGAGTGTTGGGTTGAAGAAGCCTCTGTCGTCTAATTTAGAACCAGAAGAAATTCGGATTGTGAGGGATAAATCGAGTGGGCTGGGTATTAGGTCAGTTGTTGGGCAGGAAGATTTGGGCTCGTGTGGAGTGGGGGCTCAGGAAGTGAAGGGTGTGTTTGGGAGTCTAGAGGGTGTTGGGGGCCCAGATGAAAATCGGGTTGTGAGGGGGGTTGGTTTGGGCCTTGAGGGAGCTGGGGTGAGTGGGTCTATTGAGAATGGACTGAGGCTGGGTGAAAGGAGTGGACTGGTATAGAGGGAGCTAGGGAAAGGGTCAAAAGATGTGAGGGCGTCGGTGGGTGGGTCACGTGGTGCTAGGCTGGATTTGGAAGGCTCGGGAAGGCAGAAGTCAGACAGTGAGGAGGTTTCTCGGGTTGGGTTTTGTGGAAGTGAGGGTCGTTCGGAGGACACACAGGGTTTTCATGTGCGGGAGGAGGAGGGGTGTGGTTCTGGTGGTTCGAGTTCCAGCGTGAAAGGGGGAATTCGTGGGCCACCCTTTTTGGGTCTAAGTTGAGGGGTAATTTATAGTTCATTTCCCCATTGGTTGAAAATGTTAAAATTATTGTTGAACCTTATGAGGAGATTATTGATGAGGGTGTTTGTTTGTGGGAGAAATCTTTGATTGGTCAGTTTGTGGACGTCAAACTCCCATATACTGTTATTTGCTGACTTATTCAGAGAATTTGGGGATGTGTAGAGATGCCAACTATTACCTTGTTGGAGAATGGTTTGATTATCTTTAAATTTAAGAAGGTAGAGTCACGAGATTGGGTGCTAGAGAATGGTCCGTGGCACTTGGGTGGTAAGCCCATCTTATTACGACAGTGGTCCCCAGGTATTGTTCTTGAAACCTTTGTTTTTTATTATGTTCCTATCTGGATTAAACTTGAGCGTGTTCCCCTGGAGTTGTGGACGGATAGGGGTTTAGCCTGTCTCTTATACACATCTAGATGTGTATAAGAGACAGGTGTTAGCTAGTGTCGTGGGTAAACCTGTCTCTTTTGATGTTGCAACAAGAGAGCGGCGACGGTTATCATATGCAAAGGTTTATGTTCAGATAGATGGTGAGTTGTTAATGCCCCCTTCAGTCACTATTAGAATGCGGGGCCAGGGGTTTATTATTCTAGTAGTATATTAGTGGAAACCTCGTAGGTGTTTTTGTTGTGGTTCCTTTAGGTATGTTGGGGCTGTGTGTGAGAAACAAGGTATGGATAAGGGTCAGGAGTTTTCGGTGGGAATGTTAGGCATGTTGGGCCTGATGGATTTTCGGTGGATTTTTATAGAGCTGCTTGGAGTGTGGCCGGGATGATTTTTGTGACGCTGTGCTCAATTTTTTTTAGACCTGTTACCTACCTGGTGGAGTTAATTCTACTGCTATTACTCTTATTCCAAATAGGCGGGAGCTGAACGTATGAAGGAGTTTCGTCCTATTTCTTGTTGCAATGTTATGTATAAGTGTATCTCGAGGATCTTAGCTGAGAGATTGCGGTTGTGGTTGCCTGCTTTCATCAGTGGCAACCAGTTTGTGTTTGTTCTGGGTAGGTCAATTTTCGACAACATTTTATTGTGTCAGGAGCTTGTGGAGGGCTATAAGGAAGGCAGAGGGAAGTCGCGTTGTGTGTTGAAGGTAGACCTTCAGAAGGCGTACGATTCGGTAAATTGGGATTTTCTATTTGGTATGCTGTTGACTATAAGTACGCCCCTTCAGATTGTTAGTTGGGTGAGGGCTTGTGTTACTTCGCCTAAGTTCTCTGTGATGATTAATAGTTCCCTTGAAGGGTTTTTTCCTGGTAGGAAGGGGTTGAGGCAGGGGGATCTGTTGTCTCCTTTTTTGTTTGTGATGGTGATGGAGGTATTGTCTAGGTTATTGAATAAACCTCCTGTGTGGTTTAGGTTCTATGATCAGTGTGAGCATGTGGGCCTGACTCATTTGGTGTTTGCAAACGATTTGATGATTTTATGTGCAGCGGAGAGACATTCTTTGGAGTTTGTGAGGTAGGTTCTGGCAGATTTTGCAAGACTGTCTGGGTTAGTTACAAATGTTGGGAAGAGTTCCATATTTGTTGAAGGTGTAGAGTTTGGGGAGACGGAGAAATTAGCTGCGTTTATGGGTTTCTCTCTTGGTTCGCTGCCTGTTAGGTATCTGGTTTTACCTTTATTGGTAGGTCGGTTGAGGGCTGTGGATTGTGCGCCTTTGATTCAGAGGATTATAACTCGTATTAGAAGCTAGGCAGTGCAGTCTTTCTCCTTTGCTGGGAGGTTGCAGCTTGTTAGGTCTGTTTTACAGTCCTTTCAGGTTTTTTGGTGTAGCATCTTCCTATTGCCTACGTGTGTAACCCACGAGGTTGATCGTTTGTTACATAGTTATTTATGGAAGGGTAGTGCGATGAGTCGGGGTGGTGCACAGGTGGCATGGAATGAGGTGTACTTGCCGTATAGAAAAGGAGGGTTGGATGTGAAGCATGTGTGCCTCTTGGAACCAGGCTGCTACTATGAAGCTGCTCTGGCTTCTCTTAATTAAATCAAGATCATTATGGGTGGCATGGGTGGTCTTTGTGGGTTGTTCAGAGTGAGATTGGGAGGTCTTGGTGCTTAAGGGCTATCTTGCTTAGTAAAGATAGATTCAAGCATCTGGTTCGTTTGATGGTCGACGATGGTCGGTCTTGTTTTGTTTGGTGGGATCTTTGGTTGCTTGGGGTGCGATTTTGGATTCATACGGGTCTATGGTGGTTTATGATTTAGGGAGTAGTTTGGAGGTGCGGTTATCGGAGTTCATGGATGGTGAGGGAGGTTGGAGGTGGCCCACAATGTCTTGGGAGATGCTTGAGATCCAGGGTCTTTTTCAGGTAGTAGGGCCTAGGGTGAGGGGGGAGGATTATTGGGTTTGGGTGCCGGATGCAAGTGGTCAGTTTTCTATTGCTAGTACATGGGAGAATTTGCGTCCTTGTCGTCCTAGGATGGCTTGGGCTAATATTTTGTGGGCAGGGGGTGGTATTCCACGTCACTCCTTCTGTGTGTGATTAGCTGTGAGGGACAAGTTGGGTACGCGGGATTGGTTGAGGAGTTGGGGAGTGTTGTCAGAAAGGGGGTGTCTTCTGTGTGAGGGAGATGTGGAGTCGCGGGATCATTTATTTTTTGAGTGTGGGTTTGGGAGAGAGGTGTGTTGGATCAACACCATCACGTAGCTGAAGGGAACATGATCCATAAGCATTCTAATTCATTAATTTTGGTTGAAAAGAAACATGTTAAAAATAGAGTATAATAGGTTTCAAGAACATACCTTGGCCAAACTAACAAAATCTCTATTTTCAGCTGCAAAATCCTTTGAATCCTTGTGTAGACCACCACAAGATCTTCCCTACTATCCTCTCGGTGCTTTAGATTGAGTTTTGGGACTCAAAATAAGCTGAAATTAAAAGGAACATGAAGAAAGCTCACTGAACCAACCTATTGAAGAACACCTTCTTCATCCAAATTTTTCAGCAAAAATTCATTCGATTCATCATTCTTTCTTCACTCCAATCTCTTCAATATATTGCAGACTATCATGCAAAGAGATGTGTTGCATGGGATGCAGCTCATGCTTGGACTAAACCAAAGAAGAGATGGTGAGTTCCTTGTGAGCTAGTTGAAGATGAAAAACCCATTTTCAATTTCCAAAAACTATTTTGATTTTAAAATCATATTTTATTTCTAAAATCAAAATTTATTAATTTTAAAAATTAATTTTCTAATAAAATTAATAAATAATTATTCAAACAAATTAAATCATTCTAATTAATTTAATATCTAATATTAAATTAATTTTTACACAAATTCATCTTCATATATTTAAATCATATTTAAAGATATTTTCTCCAATTCCGTTTGATTCTAATTTGAATGTTTCAAATTAACTTATCACGCTACTTTAAAGCTAATCCATTTACGAGCTAGTAGGGGGTCCTCATGGACCTACAGATCATGGGTTCCAACGATTCGAGATTAATCGGCTAAACTCATTAGACCGATCTAAACTAATAGGTCACTCCACTAAAACCCATAGTTGAACTCCCCTCACTGTAGATATATTATGTTCACTCGATATAACCATGATTAGTAAGTTAACCCTTCACAGGTTGTTCGTAATAATAGCTGTGTCAAATCTCTGTTTTACCCCCGTATTTACCTCTTATTCCTTAAGTTCCCATTGATCCCCTAATGAACAATTGTTTTGTGATCCAATCACAAAATCGAGTCCCTTTCATATCAAATGAGAAGGCGGGATCTCTTGTTCAAGCCATAGAATCAGCACTTAAGGGAACAACCTCTCTACTATCCCTAAAGCGGGTAGGAGTGAATTCCCTCTTGCACCCTATGTCCCCAGCTATCTATCCAGTCTTACCCCTGAAATGGTAGTCATATTGAGCCGGCGTTATTGAGCCAACCCTCACCTATGCAAATATAAGGGCAATCCCAAATAAATACATAGTTAGCTCAGAATTAAGGTCAAGTTACCTAGGTCATTGCTTTGAAATAGTCAGTCTTAAACAGTAAACAACGTTATAAAGTAAGAGTGACTCATTTCGTGGTCCGATCTTGTACAAACTCTTTTACACAAGAACACCCCCACTCCTCATGTCCAACATGAACGAATTAGGATCACTTCGTTTATAGAACTTTACAACTCCTTGTAACAACTATAGAGCAGACCGTATCTATAGTGTTACCAGAATAAGATACCCAACCTTATCCATGTACTATAGATAATTTTGACTATTTACTCGAACCTGATCCACCTTTATGTCTCTACATAAAGTTCAAGTATTCATCCAATAGTCAAGGGACTTTTAGGTTTATTGGATTTCTATTCAAGTAATAGATCTATTCAATAACACCTTTATTGAATTTTCAGAATAAGCTCCATTGTTTACATACCACGAGTTTTAGGACATAAAACCCAACAAGGTGTGATATGGGATGTTGCGTCAGTTAGGTTCGTCGTATCGGGTGGCGGGTTGGGATGTAGAGCTGAGTTGGTTGTGTCGAGTGGGGTTGGGTAAGGGGGTGCGTAGTAAATTGTTCCGTGTTTTATGATGTGCTTCCATATACTACATTTGGCAGAAGCGTAATCGACGGCTGCATGGAGGTCGATCGAGGTCGATGTTAGCTCTGGTTCACCTTATGATCTCTATGGTTCGTGCTCGTGCTGCTTCCTGGCAGGTTGACCTTCTTGGTCTTATCTAATGTGTTTACAAATATTTTTTCTTTTTTCTTTTTACATTGTTTTTTGTTTTGCAGCTGTCCCTAGTTTATGGGGTTTTGGGTTCTTTTCTCTGACTTTCTCCCTCGTGGTCTGCGTCTTTATTTTTATGTGTTGGTTTTGTTCTAGTCTTGTCTTGTGGGCTTTGTTTTGGCTTGTTTGCCTTGTCTTTACTTGTGCTTTGTTGCTTTAATGTCTTGATCCCAGATTATGGGATCCCCCTTGTTGTTGTATAATAATATCACCTATTCTAAAAATAAATCCTTTCTATAGGGAGAATATTTATGGAATTTATATATATCGTTGTTCAATTCCTTGAAATTTTTGCTCAAAATTGGAGCAATTCTTCTTGTGTATGCTATCTTGCCTATATTTGCTTTAATTTTATATTTATGGGCATAATAGCTGATAATGTTGATTTCATAATTTGGTATCTCAATTGCTCAAAACTTCTCTTTGGAATTTATTGATTTCTTTTAGAAGGAGAATGCATATTTTTAGGGAAGGTTTTCTCATAATTCATATGTGAATTTTATATACTAGATGATATTGATTCTCATATTCCCTTATTATTATACTATACCCCTCTTATGTATATTGTTTATCCTTTTAGGTGAGTAATTGCCTTTGAAGAAAAATTTTATTTGAAAATTGGAGAAATTTGTGAAATTAGTCTTTAAATAAACTTAGCTTAAGCTTAGTCGATTCTTTTACATAATGCCTCTTGAATTTACAATGTGGTTTATTATGTTTTTTTTTTTTCTTAAAAGACATGTTGATTGGAGAAGAAATGCAAAATTAGAACTTTAATGTCTTTATGTTATTTTTCGTAATTATCTTTTTTGATTGATTCCAAAAGGAGGAGAGGTAATTAAAAAAAAAAAAAAAGCATATTGGTATTGAATATCTTTGTTGCTTTTGAATTAAGAATTGTTGTTATTGAAATATATATTGTTTTCATGTTAATTGAAATTGTGTATGTGTGTTGATTGTGATTCAAATTCATATTTTATATCACACAACACTTTCGATCAAATTTTTCTCAAGTAGTTTGCCATCATAAAAAAGGTAGAAATTGTTGGCTTTTTTACTATTAATCTCAAATTAATTAATATTTTAATGATAACAAACTTGTTTGTATGCACTAACGAACTCGAAATAAAGATTCAAATACAATTCGAATCACGCCTTGCCAAAACACAAAGATATCTAATTTGAAAAGCACATTAACATATTTATAGAAAATGTAAATGAAAGAAAGAAACATGGTGTAAAATAATAGAAGTTCTTTTTAAAAAAAGTACAAATTAACATTGATTTTCATGTTTTGGCTTGCATAATTTGCAAAATATTAAAGTCTCTTTGTTTGATAATTTGTTATATAAAAATCTTGAGATAATCATCCATTCGAGTGTAATTCACTTCTGGAAAAAGCTTTGAAGCTTCTTCTTCTCCTTCTCCTATTTCAAAATTTGTCAAACAACCTTCAAAGAATATGTGATAAAAATGTCCCACTCCAGCCTGCTGTGCTATGTCCATATCTGTATCATCAAATTATATATATTAAAATATCGTTTTGATCTTTATATTTTAAGTCTGTTCAAGTTTAATTCCTATACTTTCAATAATAATCTTAAATTTAGTGGACAAAGTTAAATTTTTATCAAAATTCATTAAATAACAATAGCAATAATTTTCATGAAAAGAAATACTATATGTGAAAATTTTATATAAAAATGTTAAACGATGGCAAAAAAATTTTTAACAAATCAATAATAAGTAAGCTGGCCATGGACTAAATTTAAAGTTTATTGAAAGTATATAGATTAAAATTAAATAAGTTTTAAAATATAGAGATTAATATATAA
>NC_052353.1:366200-483588 GCF_009727055.1 Benincasa hispida
TATTATTGTGATTGGAGTAGGTCCCACAAGAAGGATGCAACATACATGCACGTATGTAACTACTGTTTTGGTTTTACATTTTTTTTTTCAAATTTAGCCTATAGTATATTAAAAAAAATTCAATTTGGCATGATCTCTTATTAACGTGGTAAAAAAGAAAAATTACTTAGCCATGATATTCAAATTTTATTTTTAGTGTACTTCAATTTATTAATTTCTTCGTTTGAATGTTTTTCGAGTTCAAGCTAAGTTTTGAAAAGATTTTTTTTCTTTAAAAAAATTTGTTCTTATTTTTAGAAATTCGTTAAGAATTCAAATCTTTAATAATAAAAATGTTGAAAGAGATTGAGAAAAAAAATTAAGCATAAACAAATGATTATCAAATATAATCTAAGGCATTGTCTTTTGCTCTCTTAGTTGGCTTAATTATTAGTCTTCCAAAAATCTTAAACCATAAGAGATTAAATTGCTACTTTTTAATCCATATAATAAGAACTAAAATTAGGACAAAATTTAAAAAAAAAACCAAATATATTAGGGAGTAAGACAAAATAATAATAATAACTTTGAATATATCTGATTTTTTAGAAGTTTTTTTTCTAGTGAAGTTTAAAATTATTGGAGAACAATAAACGACAAAATGGCAATAAAGAGATTCTTTTCCTATCATAAAAGTAGAGATGTAACATAAAGAAGAACTAAAAACAAAGAGTCAATTTGATAAGATTTGTATCTTATTTCTCATTTCCACTCAGTAATTTTTCAAAATTTAGAAATAAATTTTAAATTATCGATTGACCAAAAAATTTAAATTGAACGCGTAGATGAATTTGATATTATATCATCCAATAAAAAACGAGAAAAATAACATTTCTTTTTTATAAAAAAAAAAAACCACATAAAATTGAAATAGGGCATAAATTTTGTTTACCTTTCATCCTGGCAAGAAAGTCTTGAGCAGAAACACTTTTCTTTTCCAATACTTTTCCAGAAAGCTTCTCCCATTTCTCAATGAGTTCTCTTTGGGAGAGGATGTTTTGTGGAGGCCTAATGTACACTGTTTTATTCTCTGTTCTAGGATCAGTTGCTGCCTTCACAATGTACGTTGCTATGTCATCTTCGTCCACGTATATTACTGCAAATTATGCCATGTGTCATTACTCAAATTTAAACATGATGAGAGATTTGACGAGATTTCAGTATTTAAAGAAAAAACTTGCTAGAACAACTCAGGGTAAATTGTCGGTTTCATAATATTTTTTAAAAAATTATAAAGATTTTGTGTTATGAAGTTTTTGTGATTAATTGGACAAAGAGGAACACCTATTAGTGATGTTCGTTTGCTTCAATATAAGCTTGGACGAACTAATATTCTATCACTAGGTTGGAAAACTTATTTTCAAATTAGAAATCATTGATGAAACAAATGTTTGACAACAACAAATAATGAGGTGAAAACATTAATTATACACTATTTATAAGTAAATAAAACACTAAGCACTAAGTCATTAGGTCACTTACCTCCTAATTAGGTGATATTATCTTAAATAAATGTCACTAACTATTTGGCGAGAACAAAGTTCTACATTAGTTAAGAAAGGGAGAGATTATAGTATATAAGTTGAAAAATCATTTTTGAATCTAGGTCGAATTTGACCAAAGTTTAGATTTGAAAACATTGTTTTCAATTTTAAATCCAGGTACAGCGAAGATAAAGCTTTGAACTAACTTAAGCTTAGTATATAATTCAAGTTATGTTCAAGTAGATTGTTAGTTAAACAAGAAATTAACTAATTAAGATATATGTCATCTTAACAAAAAAGTCAAAAGTTTGAATATTGTAACCTACACCTATAGTTGGAAAAAAGGGTGGACTTCGAATAATCTTACGAGGCCGTTTGTTTCATAGAAATCCAAGATTATCATGGAACGAACATCTGGATTATCGTCTTTGTTTTATGATAATGTAAAATGTCGAAGCGTCAGGAGATACCCAAACATACAAAGATGACGTTACGGGGACATCTTAAGAGTTTTGGATACCCACAGAAACATGATTTTTTTAGATTTCTGTATTGAGGACGTCATCTTTTTCCTTTTTTTACCTTTTCTTTTTTCTCTATAAATATATTTTTTCTTTATTTGCCTTTTATAATTCAAACCAATATTGTCAACCATATATATCACTTATATATATATATAGATCACTCTACTTGGTTATATTGTATTTGTTTTTATTTTTTTAGAAAGTTATTATAAAAAAAATATTAAATTAATATAGATTACTTTTTCCAAGAAAAATAACATATAAAAACAACATAAACAACTATATCAATTAAAAAAGAAATTCAAATTAATAAAAACAAATACATTATAAAAAATTCAAATTATATTAAATTAAGTATAATATTCATTATAATAATATGTAAATTTAATACATTTCCTAATAAAAATCTTTAAAAACAAATACATATTCTAAATAATTTCAAAAAAATATTTCCTACGAAACAAACGTGATAATCTAAAGATGTCAAACATCTGTAATTTTATATTCAAAGATTTCGATTATCTATTTTATTTTCTTTTTAAATCCTAAATTAGGGGCAATTGTATTACTTAAAAAAAAAGTGAGTGGTAGTTTAATATATAATTTAAACAATAATAATTGGCGGTGGGTTACCTTTAACATTGCCATCACCATAAAGTGTAACTTGATGAGTGGGAGGAACCAGAGTGAGCATTTGAGACAGGTTACCGGCAAAGTAACCGGCAAAGCAATTGGCTGAGATATAAGTAAAAGGAATATTGGCTTCTTCAATTGCTTTTCTTATTACCATTTTTTGATCAAATGTTTCTCTTCCTGGTTCAAGTGCATTTCCCATTCTTGCTGGGTCTATTCCATACTCTGATGGCACCAATCTCTGTATAATAATAAATTGATTCCTTTGTTAGTTTCAAATTCGTTAAATAACCGATCAACCTAAAAATTTAAATTCATCATTGATTATGGTGAATTTAATTGTAAATTAAATTATAATCGATGGATTTTTTTAACTTCTAATTTTGTGTTTCATGAATCTCTGAATTTTTCAAATCTGTGTTCAGTAAGTCATTGATGTTTTCATTATCTTTTTTTTTTTTTAAATTCACAAAATCTTTTGACACAATATTGAATGTTTATGGTTTCATTAAGCCTAAAAATTAGAAAGTTAAGTGGTTTAGTAGAAATAAGAGACCCCATTTTAGATCAGATCTATGTTTCTCTTATTCACTTTCTAGTCTCTACTAATATTTTTTTTGTTTAAAGAAGAATCAAACCAAGTTTGAAAATTAAAAATTATGGTTCCCAAAATCTTGTTTTTGTTTTTAGAAATTTAGTTAGCAAAGTTTCAAATATTTCTATAACATATATGAAAACCACAATTGAAAACTGAAACATAACCCATATAAATTTTAAAACAGAAAATTACTAAAACCGAAATTGTTACAAAAGAAGTTTAAAACGGTTAGAGACCAAGTAAACACAAGTGAATAAACTTTATAACATAACCAAGCTTTCAATACTACTCTTTGCTTCGTACTTATAGGTCAAATTTATAGAAATCCAACAAGTGAAAATCAAAACTAATTGGAAGGGAGAGAAAATGACGTTGCACAAATTCAAACTTAAACTACTGTTTTTCTCCTTAAATTTAACCAAAAAAAAATGACACTAATTACCATGTGGAAAGTGAATAGTTGGATGAGATAAAAAGAGAAGAAAATTAAACCTTGATATTCCCTGCAACTTGAATGGCTTCAACAAGCTTGAGTTGAAGGAGAAGGTTATGGCTTCTAAAATGGACACCAGACATGGCTGAAATCACGACATCGACACGCTTCACCGCATCGACCAGGCTCTGGAAGTCGGAGAAAGACGCCGGGACGAGGACGGCCCCCTGTTTCTTAAAGGAAAGCAACAATTGAAGCTTCTCAATGTCAAGACCAATCTCAGGCCTTTGAATTACAAAAGTTTGATGCCCTTCCAAAAGACTTGCCTTTACAATCCTCTTCCCCAAGTAGCCAGTTCCTCCAACCACAAGGACTCTCATTATTCTTTTCAATTCTTTCTTTTCTTCCTCTGTTTCTATCTTTTTCATCTTCTAATCAAACTCCATTTTTCTCCTTTTATTGCCTTTCATTCTCCCTCTCTCTCTCTCTCTTTCTTTGCTTGCAATTCAAAATGGATTCTACTTTTTAGGTCAAGCTTTCTTTTTTCTTTCTTCAACCATACGTCTTGGGGTTTTAAGCATGACATTCGCATGGAAAGTTAGAAAAAATTAAATTTATATAAATCTCGGTAGTTCATCTTGGACGAGATAAACCGAGAAAAATTATTATAACGAGTTTTAAAAAAATATGCTAATTTTAAAAGACGAAAACTTGAGAAGGCTATTTCTGACAATTTTTTAGATAGTGTTCGATTCAATTTTAGTACAAAAATCTAGCCAAGTTGATCCTAAACCGAAACCACGACGGTTTTGATTTTTTCCTTGCACCTAATCTATTAGGACACACAGAAGGAGTACTAGAATTTTTTTTACCTAATTCAATTGACTAACGTTTGAATGGACGAAGTTATATATTGAATTGGTTATTTGCAAGGATGAAAAAATTCGACAAATCAATATATTTGTAAATTGAAAAGTTACGTTCGACATCAATATTAAATATATTGATATCTCTAGTATCTTTTATAAATGTTTGTCAAATATAAAAAAATGTCATTTATTTAGTCTAATATGAATATATAAAATGCTAAAAAAAATAATCATAATCTAGTTTGAGAGTAAAAACAATTTGATTATAAATTTAAATAAATTTTTTAAATTACAAAAATATTCATCGATATATCTGTAAAATTGAAATCTTGATATCAAGATTAATATTTTAATCCTGGGATTTAATTTCAATAGGGTGATATGAACGTGGCTATTTTAGAATAATCAGTTGAGGTTGAATGATTGTTAAGGGTTTTTTTTTCATTCAATTTTATTAAAGCATGTATTGTAAAAGTGTATTAATGATTTTTGTTTTATTATATAAATTATAAAGTTTAGGGATATTTTATATAATTTAATCTGAATATTGATATGGATCAGTATTAGGTGAGTTGGGCCCTCCCATCTAAGGGGTGGTTGTAAACCAAACCATAAATTAGATTTAAAAAACTAAGAAATAAAACAATAGAGGAAAATTGAAATTACAGAAATAAAAATAATGTAAATCAAAACTTACTATTAATTGATATTAAATAGAGTGGTCGTAAATCAAAACATAATTTACTTTTAAAAAGTTAATAAATATCTAAGAATTAGATAAAATATAGACAAAATTAGAATTATAAATTAATACTTACTATTAATGATGCTAGATCGTTCTTTCGTTTCTGAAGATGCTATTTAGATTTTTTGCCAAAAAGGGAAAAGAAAAAAAGAGCTATTTAAATTCAGAAAAAAATCTAAATTCATTTAGAAGGTTAAGTATTTAGAATTGAAATTTTAATGAGAGGAAGTTCAATCTTACCTTTTTTTTCTCCCATATATTGTTGATGTTGAACTAAAATAAGAAGTAATTTATTTTTTATTGAAAAATATGCATATATAATTATAAAAAAAAAAATTAAAAATATTTACCTTTTATAGCAACAAGTTCCAAAAGTACAAAGCACATTTGGACTTTTTGTTATAAAGTATAAGTACTTTTAGAATTTTTCTATTTATAAGAATTTTTCTATTTCATGCCAAAAAATAGAAAATGATGATTTTAAAATTTTAATAATAATGGATTAGGTCTCTTTAATCCAAGTTAAATTCAAAACAAAATTGTGAACCAACCTTAATCTATGAAATTCAATTTATTTCAATTCAATTAGATTAAAATGTTGAGCTTCAAAATCCAGAGATAGAGATGTCATGTGACGAGGAGAAGATGAAAAAGATTTCTCGTTTTTCTTTCCATCCAAATTTTAATCCATATTTTCTAAAAAAAATTCATTTAGTATCTCAGGGATCGGAGTAGAGATTCCCCATGTAGAATTTGTGAAAAAAAATTTCATATTAAAATTATTATTATTTTTTAATCAAATTTTCATTTATTATTATTATTATTTAATCAAATTTTCATTTATTTTCAACCAAACAAATTTATTAAAATTTTCGATTCTCTAAATGGAGCATTTCCAATACAAGTTCCATTTAAATAAAATGTTATAAAAGTTTCTAAAAAGAACAGTAATATACTATAGGCAAAGATATAATTAAAATGTTACAGAAAGTTAAAATTTAAATATTATAACATTATGATTTTTCCAACTTAAATATTATAATATTCATGATTTAGGACCAAATTTATAGTTTTAACCCAAAGATAATTTTTTTAAATGAATAAATAAATAAATATAACATAAATAAGAGACTTTTCTTTGGACCATTTGATTTAACTACAGACGAGTTGCTATTAAAGTTACGTAAAAACAATTCACTGATTAAGATATATCATTTTTTTTTTAAAAAAGAAATAGAGATTTGAATCTATTGCTCTCAAATACTGTGTTAGAAAAAGAAAGCCCTAAAACAATAAATTTTCAACACCTAAACAACCACAATTAATCAACTGATGGAAACACTCAACTTAGATTTTAAGGATATAGCACCGTACCCAATAGATTTTCTTTGAAGAAATGTTAATAATTTCTTAGCAATTATGTCATTATGCTCAAATTGGCTTTGAGTCTATTGAGTTCATAACCTTTTTTTTGAAGTGCTAGAATAAATTTTAGCATTGGTCTTGAAATTAGGCTTGAAATTCTACATTTAGAATATAGATATATATTTTCACAAGTTGAGTTTGTATAATTCAAAATTGAGTTAAAATTTATGTTTTGTATGTGAGTTTACTCTATCACTCACCTTATATAAGTTTATGTTTTTTTTTTTTTCTATATATATATTTATGAGTATTCGGACTAGTTTACGCTCACCTCTACTAATCTCCGAGACAATCCACCTCAAATTGGCCTACAACATTTTGGTATCAAGAAAACTCATAGAATATCAAATCTTAAGTAGGTGGTCACCATGAATTAAACCCATTATATAAGTTTATGTTAACGTCACATGTTATAAAAACTAGATTTATGATGTCACCTTTTATTTCGTAAAGTGAAGACCTATAATGATATTAAAATAGGTAAATTGAAAATCCTACCAAATACAAAGTTCTTTGACCAAACACACTCATAATGCAACTAACAATGCCATTAATCCTTAATTTGTTTAATTATTATGTTTTAATTTGGTTGGTCACCTAATAATCTCTTGATAATAACAACCCAAAGTGATATAAAAAGAAGCTGCTTTGAAGACAATGGAGATCTTGACATGTCTTGCACTTGAGGTTTAGCTTAATTTCTTGGCCATCCCAACAACTTTAAATATATATGATCAAACATATATTTATTTATGTTTTATTTTCAGGTAAAAAAATAGAATGCAGGTCAATAAGTATAACAATGATTAATTTTTAATCATAAATCAATGAATAAATGTGAAAAAAAAAAAAAGTCTTGGTAAAAAGATTCCCATCACCACAGTTATTGTGCTAAAAAAATTGTAAAAAAAATTTGATTAAATTTGATACAATTATAAATTTTGAGTTTTAATTAAAACAATTTCTGAAATTGAGAGACAAAGTTGATTTTTTTTCTTTATTAAATTTGCATATAATCAGTTTAAGATGAGATTATTTGACCCATTTTTAGGAAGTCTGAGTACATAATTTATACCCTTAAACTTTGTGGTTGTATAAACTAAAATCCTAAACTTTTGTACATTGAACTTATGTAAGTGTATGAATTTACACTCATGTATAATAGTATTGATTTCGACCAATGTCATGGGAACTTATAATTTGAGTCAATTAAATTTCTAAATTTTTATAAGTCAATCAATTTAGACCATTCATTACGATTATTTTTTAAAATCATCTATGCATTAATTCTCAAATACCAGTGTAGACTTCTTCAAATGCCAGTGTTACAAAATAGATTAGAGTAAATGTATATGGATGATTTTCAAAGAAAAATCTGACTAAAAATCCAAGATCAAAATTTAAATTGTACAATTATGTGTTTGAGGATTTAAATTGACGCAAGTTTTAAAAGTTATGAATATACAAATTGATATTTTCTTTAAAATATAATTATATTTTCGGGTGAAAAAGGTATTTTTTATATTTTTTACTTTTGTAAAAATAAAATAAAGGACACATGGCAAAGCTAAATTGGTCACTATATAGCTAAAGCTTCTAGAAGTTTAGACAATAATAATAGCGTCATTGAATATCTTGGATGCCCATTTTGATCCAAAATTCACATGGCAGACATTGGCAATAATATATTTTGAATATTGTTATATATTTAGTTAATTCACTTGCTTTTAAATGGTTGGATGTTTCTTTTGTGAGACCAAAATGATGCTTCAAAGGAAAAGAAGCCCACTAATTTCTTTCATTTTGTCATTTGATATCTACATCCTTCCATGGTTGTTGATTACAAAGTCCAATGTATTGAAAAAGGAGCAATGTTCTTTAATATATATTGATCTAATAATTAGGGATTAGGTGGCATAGGTATGTTTTAAGAGAGTTTGGTTGCTATAATTTAAAATTTCTTTTTCTTGTTGACTTTTACTATAAAAAAAGTTGTTGAAAGGCTTCTAGTGCTTTTTTTTTTTTAAATTATATTTTCTTTAATATGTAATGATATTAGAGCACATTAAGAAGGGAGAAAATTTTTTATCATCTTGGAAGTTTGAGTTCGATGTCTATTTACTCGTGGTTTTGAAAGAAATATTTTCAAATCTTAAGGAGTTATTTGGAGCGCTGAGTTGAGTTCTGAAATCTAAAACTGATATGACTGTGGAGTTAATATGTTTGTAAACTTAGAAAGTCTGTGTTTGGAATGTAGAGATGTTTAGTCCGAGATAAGAAATCTGTATTTGAGGTGCAGAGTTGAGTTATTAAGTCATGAGTATCAAGTGTAATTTCTTTAATATAAAAAAGTACGATTTTCTGGTAGTTATTATTATTTACTAAAACCTTTTGTTTAACCCTTCAGTTGCATACATATATATTTCTAAATTTGTAACACTCAACTGAGATGTCAACTTAAAATCTTCACATATATTTTACAATCTTTTACATGTAATTATTGTACTTGAGGTAGGAAAAAATACTCTTGTTTCATAAAAGAACAAAATTACAATATACTTTCATATTTTAGTGGAATGTATGAGGTAATATGCACAAAAAAAAAGTAGGCATCAAGGAATTTAGGGTTTTTTATTGCATCTTATGTCAAATTGTAGAGTAGAATTTATTATGTATGTATGTTGGTATTGGGAATGCAATCGGAGTTCCACATTGACTTGATAAGGGTTGAAGATGGGTATATAAGAAAAGACAATTATGTCCTCAACAAGTGATATCGAAGTGGCATCAGGTTCTAGTTTCATCATGTTAGTAGAATTCTCGTGTGCTGAACAAAGAAGTGAAGAGCCTAAAAAAAGGAAGTCATGATAGTATCCATCCATGGTTGGGCTTTCTGACAAACATTGAAATGTTTTTCATAAAGCCATTTTTGCATTTAAACACCTTTTATAAAAATTGTTTAAAATAAATTTACAAATGTGGTTGGTTATATTTTCTCAAAGGTGTTTTTATACACAAGTTTGTTTGGTTGGACTATAAGTCCAAAATGTTTCTATTAATGTTAAATTACCATGTAAGATGACTATTAAACACTATAAACTAATAATTTCAATTTTAAATTTAAAAACACTTTCACCAGCCAAGTTTTTCTTTCCTTTTTGTATATGATCAATTAAGTTGGTTGTTGGAGTTAGTCATTGGAGATGATTGATGGAGATGGTGGTCAGAGTTGATCGCCGAGGGTAATCGTCAAAGTTTGTCGTTGAAGAAGGTAGTCGCATGGAGTTGGACGTCACAGGTGGTCATTGAAGATGATTGTTGGAAGTGGTCTTCGTCAAAGGTGACCATCATTGGAGGCGGTTTTCGAATTTTGGTCACTGAAGGTGATCGTTGAGCATGATTCTAGAGTTAGGCGATAGTAGTCGCTGATAGTGACTATTGTCGGAGTTGGCCACCAGATCTGTAATTAAGAAAGAATAAGGAAATGGAAGGCTAGGTCACCAATTAAATAAAATCCAAAAATTATGGATCTGAGTTTAATTAAAAAAAAGTTTAAAACATTTTAATAAAAATGGTAAAATTAAAAATAGAAAGGTAAAAAAAATAGTTCTTTTTTCATGTAAGTGTGATTACCCGAAATGGCTCATCCAACTAGACAGACAGTGAAGGTGACAATGCGTACGTGTGGTGGAAGATTCTACTTCCACCACAACCACGATGTGGAAGTTACATTTCATGCCTTTGATATATACACCCTATTGACAATGCTAACTCTTCAAATGTGGGACAAAACCTCTCCTTCTGTTTTCTCCCTCTCCTTCTGATACTCACAGACGAGACTCAGATCTCTAAGAATTAGTGTGTGTTAAAGGGAAAAAATCACTCTCTCTCAGATTTTTTTTTCCCATTATTCTCCCTTAATCCAAGATCAAGAAGAGGGGATCCCACAATCCCGCCTCATCAGATATGTGAGAGAATACCAATGAAGACTTCTTGGAGGTGTCGTTGATATCCAACAAGTTTTTTTTAATGTATGAATTCCTTTTAATTATTTTTAATGTATATGTTTAGCCTAGGTTTATTTTCCAATGCTAATTTTGTTTGATATTAAATTAGAGTTAGATCTATTGTTTTTCGCTGTGCGGGGCTTTAATCCTACAATTGATATGAGAGTAGGCTCTCTTTTAATATTAATATTTTTATTTTTTGCATTGGTTATGGTGGGATTAAATGCATTATAAATGTTATTTGGTTTACTGTGAACTGTGTGGGTTTAATTGGCCATAGATTTACATTTTTTATATGATTTGATTATGTAAGGGCCTGCGTTTTGGGCATTTTAATGTAAATTGAGTCTATAAGTCCATGTCCAGAATTAGGTTGAAATCGATTGAGATCAATTTTGGCCAAAAACGGAGGAATACAGTGGCTGCAATTCGAGGAAAAAAAAAAAGAAAATTGCAAAACGGCGGCTGCAAAACGGAAGGGCTGATGTTAGCTGATGTCAGCGTGACGTTAGCCCCGATGGTTCCCGCGCGGACTAGTTCAAGAGAAGATTGGTTCGTCTAGTTCGATTTCTGACGTCAGCTTCACGTTTAGGCTAATGTTAGCATGACATCAGAAGGTGCGGGTCATCTGGCCGGTTTGGCTCACGGGCGTGGTTCGACCTGACTCGTTCGGTCGACTCGGTCTGGACGCAATTTAGTGATTTATCAGTCGGTTCTTTGACTTTTGAACCTGGTTTGACCGGTTTGCGGATAATTCAGCGATTTTCTGGTCCAGTTCAAGCGGTTTTGGCCTGGTTCAGTGTTTTTTCAGCCCGGTTCAAGCGGTTTTCACCCATTTTAAGTTTTTTTTTTTGCATGGTTCGAGCTCTTCTTGTCCGGTTCGGGTGCTGTTGAAAACGACATAGGATAAAATTAGTAAAATTAATGTAATTTTTTGCTTTAATTTTATTCTAGGAGCCAATTAACTGATTCATTAGCTATTTAAATGCTTTATGGATGTCATTTAGATATGATCCCACCTTAGGTTAAACATATTCATGCATTTTTATATTATAAATGTTATAATATATAGCTTATGCATGATAGATTAATTTCTATTAATATAATTATTATATTATTTTGAAATTAACAAAGCATGAAGCATGTAATTACTTAGATAAATATAAAGAGTTAAATTTATTATAAAGTTTCAAGCATACTTAATTGTTTTCCATGTTTGAATTAATATAAAGTGTTATATTATTATATGAAAATCAATATTCATTAAGCATGTAACATCCATAGTATTAATGTAATTGTTATATTAAATTATGGAATGCATGTTATATGGTTTGTTTATTAATTAAAACCATAGAAAAACATGACTATAGGGCTAATTATTAATTTTTTTAAAATTAATTATTAGAAACCATCAATCTATAATCAAAGAATTGCATGCAAATATTCGATCATAAGGTTAATAAATTTGTTTTAAAATATTTAAAATTAATTAGACCTAAGATCAACTTCTAATAGGATTAGATTTTGTTATCTTAGTTTTTTTTAAAAAAAATAGTTTTAATAAACTAAGTAGGAAAACCATTACTATGATTATAAGGGAACTCTATTGGTGAAGTTCTGTCTAAGGCTGGGGGTTTTTAAGTTGACGATTAACGAAACACCTCCTACCTGGGAACTGACCCAGAACCTGAGTTGAATTAATCATAGTTTGATGTTAGCATGCATTGTCACTAGATTAATTAAAGGAGTTTAATTCACCTAGAATATATATATATTTTATAAGTGTTATAATAAGAATAGACTTAGGAAGATTACTTAGCCGATTTTATCTAAGTTAAATAAACCCTAAAATTACGGTAGGACACTTTAGTGGAAAAAAAATAACAAAATGAGATATTTAAAATCATGTTTCTCTCCTACGTCCGTATATTCACATAGTGAGATCCATACTCAGTTTAGTATCACCTTAAGCGCGGTCTCCCTTCGAAAAGTATTTGTATGGGTCAATAACAAGATGAACGGGAGAATTGTCTATAGTAAGTGGGAGCGGGACACATGTCAATGTATCTCTCGGTCTCCGCCCCTAGGTCACATCATGAGATTCTTATGATCTGCCTGCATGTTGTCCTGGAGCAACCATCCTTTCGTAGGGTCTGATTATAGGATTCGGAACATCGTGAACTCCTAGAAAGGATAGGGTTTTTTAGGTTAATTATCAACAGTTGTTTTTCTTAACGGTAGCCTGTTGGTACGTACCATTGGGATCTGAAAATGGGAGGTTTATACTTACTGGGATGAGTTAAATGTGTTAACAAATCCTTGACCGAACAACGGTGGCTAAAGTCTATAGGAATATGAGTTATTCTGGTATTAGATTTATCTTAGAATTGTCTCATTTTAGAGGATGAATAGTTGATCACCCTTCGGTGGCAGTTATACTAAACCTCTGAAGCATCGTTGCAAAACTGGTCAATAGTTTCTTAGGGATCTTTGATTACTTGTTTTGCTGAATTTAATTGGATTTTATGCATTTATTTGATTATGTGATGGGTTAAGGCAAAGATAACTAATACAATCATTGTTTATTTTCAGCAATGTCTTCCTTTATAAAGCACTACTTAAAAACGAAAAATTAACCGGTGAAAATTATTCTACGTGGAAGTGCAACTTGAATACGATTCTTGTTGTAGACGATCTTCGGTTTGTCTTAACAGAGGAATGTCCCCCGGCCCCTGCTCATAATGCATCCCAAGCAATAAAGATTGCTTATGACCACTGGACAAAGGTAAATGAAAAAGTCTGAGTCTATATCTTGGCCAGCATATCTGATGTCTTGACCAAGAAACATGAGGCTATGGTCATAACAAGAGAGATTATGGAATCTCTCCAGGAGATATTTGGACAACCGTCCTACCAACTCTACCATGATGCCCTCAGTACATTTACACTTGTCGCATGAAAGATGGCACATCTATTCGAGAACATGTCCTGGACATGATGATCCAATTTAATATTGGAGAGGCAAATGGAGTAGTTATAGACAAGCGTAATCAGGTTGCGTTCATCCTAGAATCTCTTCCGAAGAGTTTTTTCAGTTTCACAGTAATGCGATGATGAACAAAATTCAATTCAACCTGACTAGTTTCCTGAATTAGCTACAGTTTTATTAGTCTTTTCTGAAAAACAACGGACAAATTGAAGGAGAGACAAACGTTGCCCATTCCAAAAGAAAGTTCCAAAAGGGTTCATCCTCTAGAATTAAAGTTGTATCTCAATATTCTGCTTCTAAAAATATTCAAAAGAAGAAAGGAAACAAGGGGAAGGCTTCCACCGCTGCTACTAAGGGCAAGGGAAAGGCCAAGTTAGCTGATAAGGGCAAATGTTTCCACTGCAATGTGGATGGACACTTGAAGAGGAACTGCCCTAAGTACCTTGCTGAAAAAAAGAAGGAAAAAGAAGGATAAACTGATTTACTTGTTTTAGAAACATGCCTTATTGAGCATGATGAGTTTTCCTGGATACTTGATTCAGGAGCAACTAATCATGTTTGCTCTTCTTTACAAGAAATAACTCCTTTTAGCAGCCGGAAAAGGGTGAGATGATGCTCAGGGTCGAAATGGGAGATGTCATTTCAGCTCGTGCAGTGGGAGATGCAAAGTTGTTTAATGGAAATAAATTTCTTTTATTAGAAAATATATATGTAGTTCCCAAGATAAGGAGGAACTTAGTATCTATTTCCTGTTTATTAGACCAATCGTACTCAATTAATTTTTCAGTTAATGAAGCATTCATTTAAAAAAAAAATGGTGTACATTTTTGTTCTGCTAAATTAGAAGGCAACTTATATGTGTTAAGACCAACTGAAATAAAAGCACTTTTAAATCATGAGATGTTTAAAACTGCCAATACTTAATAAAAAAAGGCAACGTATTTCTCCTAAAAGTAATAATATCTATCTTTGGTACTTAAGACTAGGTCGCATAAACATCGATAGGATTGGTCGTTTGGTAAAGAATGGTCTTCTAAATGAGTTAGAAGATGATTCATTACCACCTTGTGAATCTTGTCTTAAAGGGAAAATGTATAAAAGACTTTTTATTGGAAAGGGCTATAGGGCCAAAAAACCATTAGAGTTGATACATTCAGATCTCTGTGGTCCGATGAATGTAAAAGCTCGAAGAGGGTACGAATACTTCATATCTTTTATAGATGAATATTCAAGATATGGTTACTTATACCTAATGGGTCATAAGTCTGAAGCCCTTGAAAAGTTCAAGGAATATAAAGCTGAAGTTGAAAACCTATTAGGTAAAACAATTAAAATATTTCGATCTGATCGAAGAAGAGAGTACATGGATAAAAAATTCTAGGACCATATGATAGAACATGGAATCTAATACCAACTCTTTGCTCATGGTACACCTCAGCAGAACGGTGTATCAGAAAGGAGGAATAGAACCTTGTTAGACATGGTTCGCTCGATGATGAGCTATGTTCAATTGTCTAACTCGTTTTGGGGGTATGCAGTAGAGACCGCAATACACATCGTGAACAATTTTTCCTCGAAAAGTGTTTCTAAAACGGTTTTCGAGATATGGAAGGGGCGTAACCCACTTTGCATTACTTCCATATCTGGGGTTGTCCAACACATGTGCTTGTGACAAATCCTAAGATTGGAACCTCATTCAAAGTTGTACCAATATTAGATTTGATACTGCAATCAAATCTTTTTTTGGTTTTAACCAAAACATTGATGAGTCTTGTGTTTACAAGAAGATCATCAATAATAAAGTAGCTTTTCTAATACTTTATGTGGACGATATCCTACTCATTGGGAATGACGTAGGGTACCTGACTGACATAAAAAACTGGCTAGCAACCAAATTCCAAATAAAAGATTTGGGAGAGACACAATATTTTCTTGGGATCCAGATCATCAGAGATTGTAAGAACAAAACGCTAGCGTTATCTTAAACAATGTATATCAACAAGATATTGTCTAGATATTCAATACAAAACTCCAAGAAAGGTTCGTTGCCTTTTAGACATGGGGTTCATCTGTCTAAGGAGCAATTTCCTAAGACACCTCAAGAAGTTGAGGATATAAGACGCATTCCCTATGCCTTAGCTGTGGGTAGTTTAATGTATGTCATGCTTTGCACTAGGCCTAACATATGTTTTGCAATAGGAATGGTCAGTAGATACTAGTCCAATCAGGGTTAGACCACTAGACAATGGTTAAGAATATCCCCAAGTATCTTCAGAGAACGAGGGACTACATGCTAGTTTGTGGGCCTAATGATTTGATCCTTACGGGATACACGACTCTGACTTTCAGACTAACAACGATTCTAGAAAATCTACGTTAGGGTCAGTGTTCACTCTTAATGGGGGAGCTGTAGTTTAGAGAAGCATCAAACAAGAATGCATAGCAAACTCCACTATGGAGGTTAAGTATGTAGCTGCTTATGAAGCAGCTAAGAAAGCAGTATGGCTCCGGAAGTTCCTCTCATATTTGGAAATTTTTCCAAATATGGACTTTCCCATTACGCTATACTGTGATAACAGTAAGGCTGTAGCCAATTCGAAAGAACCCCACAACCATAAACGAAGAAAACATATAAAAAGGAAGTATCACCTCATACAAGAGATTGTGCAACGAGGAGATGTTATTGTCACCAAGATTGCTTCGGAGCATAACATCGCTGATCCATTTACAAAGTTTTCTCGGCTAAAGTGTTTGAGAGTCATCTAAAGGGTCTAGGTTTGTGATACATGTATATAGTATAATCCAGGGCAAGTGGAAGATGTGTAATGGGTATAAGGATGCCCTAGTTTATTGTGTTTGTATATTTACTTTCCATGTAATGTACATTATACATTTGACATTTCCAACTTTGGATTATTTTTATTATATCCCACTAACTAGAGTTTTAGTTCAAGTGGGAGTTTGTTGGGTTTTTACCCTAAAACTCGTTGATAGTCAATGTAACTTTTGACTGTTCATTAATAAATTACTATTAATGTTTTTCAATAAAACGTTATTATTTAATATTATGTTAATCATGCCTAAATAACTCTAATCCAATAAACTAACATCCTGGGTTTTTGTATGAGTCCTGAGCTGTATGTGGAGACATACAGAAATCACTGTTCAAGATACAAATTAAAGGGTCTATAGTATAAGGATAAGGTTGGGTACCTTATCCTGTAACACTATGGATACGACCTACTTTGTATTTGATACAAACAAAATGATTCAACATGTTCGTGTAGGAGACATGTGAGTGAGGGTATCCCATGCAATGAGTTTGCATGAAATTAGACTGTGAAATAGTAACCCCTAACTGTAACACCGTTAACTAGTTAGGTTTCTATTTCACTAGAATGACCTAGGCAACTTAGTCTCAATCCTGAGTGAGTTATGAACTCCTATTCATGAGGGATTGTCCTTTGATTTGTATGGGTGAGAGTGGCTAGTTCGCCGACTCAATAAATCTATCATTTTGGGGATAAAAACGAGTGGATAGCTGGGAATGAAATTTCATAAGATGGAATTCACTCCTTTCCGGGTCTTGAACAAAGGACCCTACCCTTTCATTGGCTCGAGAGGGATTTCTGTTTGTTAGTTGGACTAGAAACATGTTGTTCATTAGATGAGCACTGGTACTTAAGGATGTAGAAGTAACCCATGGGTAAAACGGTAATTTTGACCCAGCTGGTTTTACGAACACTTGTGAAGGTCTAACTTGCTATTATTAGTCTATATCCGTGGACACAGTAATATATCTACAGTGAGAAGAGTGCAACTGTGAATCTATAGTAGAATGTACCCACACTAACAAATATTGATTAACTTGGTTAATGAATTTAGTCAATTAATCTCATATCGTTGGAGCTTCTAATCTGTAGGTCCATTAAGTCCCACTAGCAGCCCATTCAAAGATATTGAGGAAATTAAAGTAATTTGAATCGTTCAAATTAACTAAGGAAAAATAATATAAATTAAAGTAATTTGATATATTATAATATAAATTTATTTTTGAATTTGATTTAAAAATTAATTTATGGGGGAATTAAATATTTGAAGGATTTCAAATATTAATTTTAATATGAATTAATTATTTTAATTTAATTATATTTAATCAAATATGATTTGATTAAATTAATTGAATTAAAACTATAGATAATATGAGAAAAAGATAATTGAATATGATTCAATTATAAGATTAAATTAAATATGTGATATTTAATTTAATGATTAATTAATTGGAGAATTAATTATTTTAATTTAATTATATTTAACCAAATGTGATTTGATTAAATTAATTGAATTAAAACTATATATTATATGAGAGAAAGATAATTGAATGTAATTCAATTATAAGATTAAATTAAATATGTGATATTTAATTTAATGATTAATTAATTGGAGAATTAAATATTTTAATTTAATTATATTTAATTAAATATGATTTGATTAAATTAGTTGAATTAAAACTATAGGTTATGTGAGAGGGATGTATTAGAATATGATTCTAATATGCATTTAATTAAACATAGGAGATATTTAATTATTATTAATTAATAATTATTTAATTTAATATTTTAAAAATTAAATTCGATTTAATTTATTTAGTTAAATTAAATATATATTTATTATTATTTAATTAATTAAAATAAATTAAAATTAGATTTACTTATTTTAATTAATAAGTATAATAATAATAAATTAAATTATCTCCCTAAGTTTTCTCCCTTTCCCTCTGATACTCACAGACGAGGCTCAGATCTCTGAGAATTAGTGTGTGTTAACAAAAAAAAAATCTCTCTTAGATTTTTTTTTCCCCATTATTCTCGCTTAATCCAAGATCAAGAAGAGAGGATCCCACAATCCCACCTCATCAGATCTGTGAGAGAATACAAGTGAAGGCTTCTTGGAGGTGTCGTTGATATCCAACAAGTTTTTTTTTTTTTAAGGTATGAATTCCTTTTAATTATTTTTTAACGTATATGTTTAGCCTAGGTTTATTTTCCAATACTAATTTTGTTTGATATTAAATTAGAGTTAGATTTATTGTCAAGAGTGGGGCTTTAATCCCTGCAATAAATATATAACCTATGGTGGGTTTTTAAACTATATGACATACAATATGACATATAATATAGAACATACATCATATGTATATAATAAACAGTTAATGGACCGGGGTCGAACACCTAAAAGGAAAGTTAAAAAGCTAACTACTACAGCATAAGAGTCATTCGGTTCTAATCAGGTGAACTAGACCTTGAACCGTTCGAACCGAACCGCCCTTCAATGAACTCTCTACAATGTTCATGTAGCAAACTTGTTGTACGATGTTGTAGCAAATACTACATGATTGTCTTGCAAAATCTACACGATGTTGTAGCATACAAGATCGTTTAGCAAGTGCTACACGATCGTGTAACTGTAGCTACACAATGTTGTAGAACTGCTTCGTCTTCTTCATTGAAGCAGAGCTCTAAATTCATCTTCGAAGCTTCCCAAGAACAGCATGAGCGACTCAAACAACAAATACAGACTCTTAGCAAAAATTACGCGCAAAACAGGACCTTTACAAACCAAATTTGTAAACGAAATAAAACCTTAAAACTAAGTATCCTATCCTGAAACATCCATCAACAAAACCACATTCAAGTATCTGACAGAAATTTGAATTTTCAGTTCTTGCTGCTTCGACCTTCTTCACTTCTTTCTTCAATTACATCCTAATTGCAACTCTAATGACTCCAAAGAATTACAGACATTTAAACACACATTAAGGCCCATAAAACAAGAGCCAATTACAAGAGTTACAACATTATTGAAAAGATTCAAATGCCAAAACACTAAAAAACTATATCAGTTCACCATTTTCATATAGTTTATGAAGAACACCCATCAAACTCAAATTAAAGATAATTGAGTGCTTAAATCATGCTTTGATACCAATTGATAGAGTATATTAAAATGCATCGAATAAAATCAGAATCAATAAGTACTCTAATTATACTTAATTTGAGTTTAAAACATGCTTCAAAATAACTATTACATAAAAGGATTTGTTGAACACAATATCTTTGATGAATCCTCTTCAACACCATCTAAGTTCCATGTAAAAGTGCTTCAACCTACAAGTAGACCCCCACGAAGATCTTCTATACTATTCTTTTGCAAGGATTGTGTGGTGGAAACACTAAATTGAGCTGGATGTAATAAAGATATGAAGAAGGTTTGAAAGGTTATGATTTCTGCAAAGTTCTTCAAAGAGTTCTTGAGAGTTTAATCCATTATTCAGCTCAACACTTTAATTTATAAAGCTTTCATCGTGCAAATTCATAGCTTGCATGAAGGCCAACTCCTACTTCATGGAAAAATTGGAATTTGGTGAATAAGGTACCTTGCACCATAGTGGAGATCTCCAACTTTCGAAAATCTCCACTTTGAGCTTTCCAAAATGTTTTTGTTTTCAAATTAGTTTTCCAAAAAATTGATTTCTAAAACCAATTTTTAAATAAACTAATTTATTTAGTTTTATAAAATTATTTCAAAACTAATTAATTAAACTTTTCAATTAATTTTGTTAATTTAATATCTAATATTAAATTAATAAAAAAACAATTCCACTATAATGAAATTAATTTCATACAATTAATATTTAAATCATATTTTAAACATTAATCGATCCTCCAATTTCCTTTAATTTCGATAAAATTAAACATTTCAATTATATCAAATATAATAAATAGAAACCCTAATTGAATTTGAACATTTCAAATTCTAAACCTTAATTTCAAATCTCATCAAGAATTACTCAATTTACTAATCCAAATGATGAACTAGTAGAGGGACCTTATGAACCTACAGATCATGAACTCCAACGATTTCTAATTAATTGATTAAACTCTTTAAACTGAATTAATCGTTAACTACCAAGACATTCCACTATAGCTCGATAGTTGCACTCTTCTCACTGTTGATATATTTCTGTCCATTTTAACCATAATCAGTAAGTCAATCCTTCACAAGTTATTTGTATTTACAGTTGGGTCAAAGATTAATGTTTTACCCCTGTAAATACATCTTGCTCCTTAAGCTCCCACTGATCCTCCATTGAAAAATTGACTAATTATAAATCATAACCCTCTCTTCCATGAGAGGGCAGGGTCTCGTTGTTCAAGAAAAGACATCAGCGCTTAAAAGAACAACCCATCTACTAATCCTAAATCGAGTAGGAGTAAATTCTATATTGCAAAGTTATGTCCCCAGTTATCTATTCAGTCTTATCCCTAAAATGGGAGGCTTATTGAGCAGTGTTGTTGGCTTACTCTCACCTATGCAGATCAAAGGACAATCCCGAATAAACAGGAGTTTGTAGTTAGCTTATGATTAAGATCGAGTTATCCTAGGTCATTGAGTTTGAGATAGTCAGCTCTAACAGAAATGGTTGTTTTAAAGAAAAGTGACTATTTTGAGGTCTGATCTTATACAAACCAATTGCACATGATGCCCCCACTCATTTGTCTCTAAATAAATGATTTTTGGATCACATCATTTGTATTAGTATATAAAATGGGCTGCATCCAATAGTGGCACCAGGATGAGGTAACCAATCTCATCTGTATACTTATAGACCATTTTGGCTACATACTAAAACTTGATCTATTTTTATATCGCCACATAAAGTTAAAGTATTCATGTTATAGTCATGGATTCGTTTATTGGATTTTCATAAAAAGGATGCAATATCAATAGTAATTTATTGAATAAAAAACTTAACAAAATTTTTATTGATAAATAGAATATGTTAACAACATTTACGAACTGCGAGTTTAGGACATTCCCAACAATCTTCCACTTGGACTAATACTCCAGTGAGACAAACATATAAATATATAATGTTTACAATGTTGAGAAATAAAGAGAGAAAAATACAATAAACTAAGGCATCTAAAATACTCTTTAACATTCTCTCGCTTACCCTAGATTATGATGCTCGTAGTCTTAGTCTAACCAGGTAGTCCTCGAACACTTTAGCCGAGAGGGCATTCATAAACGGATCAGCAAGGTTGTCTTCTGAGGCTATTTACGTGACTATCACGTCTCCTTGATGTACGATCTCTCTGATGAGATGATACTTTTTTTCGATATGTTTTCCATGTTTGTGAATTTTAGGTTCCTTGGAATTAATAACTACACCACTATTGTCACAATACAGAATAATGGGCAGGTGCATATTTCGAACCACTTCCAAATCTGTTAAGAACTTGCACAGCCACATTGCTTCTTTAGCTGCTTTGGCTTCCATCATGGAATTAGCTATATAACTTTGTTTAATGATTCTCCATAATATAGCTCCTCTGTTAAAAGTGGAAACTGATCCTGAAGTAGATTTTCTAGAATCTATGTCAGTCTGAAAATTAGAATCAGTGTATCTTGTAAGGATTAATTCCTTATGTCCATATACAAGCGTATTGTTCCTCATTCTCCTGAGATATATGAGGACGTTTTTTATAGTCATCCAATGACTGTGTCCTGGGTTAGATTGGAACCTGCTGACGATTCCAACTGCAAAGCATACGTCAGGGCGTGTACACAACATAACATACATCAGACTGCCAACTGCCGATGCATATGGAATTCTTTTCATTTCCTCAATTTCCTGAGGTGTCTTAGGACACTGTTCCTTTGACAGATGAATTCCATATCTAAGATGTAACATACCTTTTTTGGAATTTTGCATGTTATATCTTGACAATATTTTATCAATATAAGATGTCTGAAATAGTATTAAGGTTCTGTTCTTTCGATTTTGAAAAATCTAAATCTCAAGAACATATTGAGCATTTCCCAAATCTTTCATTTGGAACTGTGATGCTAACCATCTCTTTATGTCAGCAAGATAACTTGGAATTTTGTTGAGTTGTCTCATAGCAAGAAACCTATCGGATGTAAGTAGATCTATAAGATCAAGACTCACTCTGATGGTTCCATTGAACATTATAAGGCTTGTCTATAGTCAAATGGTATTCCCAGAAGTATGGTATCAACTATGAGGAAAATTTTGCTCTTGTTGCCCGAATGACTTCTGTTCGAAGTTTATTGGCAGTGGCTACTACTAAACGGTGGTCTTTTCTTCAAACGGATATCAAGAATGCTTTCCTTAATGGCACTCTATCAAAAGTAGTCTATATGAAGCCCCCATCTGGTGTCTCTTCTTTTCCTCAGAAGGTTTATCTACTTCTTCATGCTTTGTATAGGCTAAAACAAGCACCTCGCGCTAGGTTTACAACTTTCAATGAACTGTCACCTAATTTGGATGTCTCTAGTACTCATGATTCAGCTCTCTTTACTCATAAGACTCTACATGACATTGTTCTTCTACTTTTATATGTGGATGACATGATTATCATTGGTGATGATCCTCATGTTATATCTAATCTACAATGCTATCTGGGAAAACACTTTGAGATTAAAGATCTGGGACCCCTCAGTTATTCTTGGTCTTCTGGTCTCATTATATCCCGATGGGTACTTCTTATCTCAGGTGAAATATGCTTATGATCTTTTGGAGCATATGGTATCATTGATGTTGCCACTACACCAACATCATATTCAAATGTCCGTTTAACTACTTTTAATGGTGTTCCTCTTGAGAATTGTACTATGTATAGGAAACTTGTTGGCAGTCTTATCTACTTAACTGTGACACGTCCAGACATTACCTATGCAATCCATGTTTTCAGTCAATTTATGTCTGCTCCTCGCACTATTCGTTTCACTATTATCTTCATATTCTGTGGTATGTTAAAGGCACCCTAGGACATGATCTTTAGTTCTCTTCTCAGTCCTCTTTGATTCTCTCTAGTTATATTGATGCTAACTGGACTAGTGATCCTACTAATAGACAGTCCACCACAAGTTACTATTTTTATTGTGATAATTCTTTCATCTCTTGGTGGCGTAAGAATTAAACTATTGCTTCTTGTTCCAACACAAAGTCAGAATATCGTGCGCTTGCTGATGCTACTTCAAAGGTCTTATGGCTTCGTTGGCTCCTGGCTGATATGGGGGCTCCCCGAGCCTGTGCTACTATTCTTCATTTGACAATTGTAGTGCTATTCAAATTGTTCATAATGATATTTTCTATGAACGAACAAAGAACATCGAGACTAACTACTATTTTGTCTGTCATTATCTTTAAAGTCCCATCCTGCATCTTCAAGCCATATCTATGATCGAGCAACTGACTGACATCTTCACTAAAGCACTTTCCGTACACTTCAGTCAGTTGTCTTACAAACTCAAGTTGGTCTCTACTCTACCATCTTAAGTTTGAGGGGATGTTAATAATTATATAGTTGGTTGGTGTTGTTAAGTTGTTATGAGATTGTAGGCTAGAATATGTGGGTTGTTGGGATTCTCATGTATCTATTTTTGGGTATTCTATACAAATGCCTCTTGTATTTGAGCTATGTACCATGATACTGAAATATAATGGTATTTTCTAAAATAATTTTGAAGAAGTAAGAGGTGGTGGGTTTGGAGATAAGGATTGGTCTCATGGGAATAAGGTTGGTAAGGATGGTGATAAGAGGTCATTGGATTAAAAATAATGATTTTAGGTTCTATTTGGGAATTTAGCAAAATAAAGATATTTTTTCTCTAGTATTTTTAGGAGAAGGCCCCCTGCACATGATGATGATTTATGTTTATTCTTAATTATATCAACATCATATTAACTATAGTGTAATTAGTTATTGATTTTCAAAGATTTGAAGTAATCCTTACTTAAATTTTTGCTCCTGTTTCAAATTTGAAAATCGTATCCCACCTTTTAGAAGAGAAACTCTTTGTTGGATATAATATTAAATTTACATTCACCTATCATTTTAAACTTTTGAATCAATTGGTAATTTAAGATGGTATCAGAACATGTAATCTTAGGACCAATTTGCCTTCGTCTATCATCTCTACATTTTGGATTAGTTGGTGATTTAAGACTCTTATCTTCCTCTTATTCTATTTTTTTCTCAATTTTTTTTCATGATTTGATATTTGATTTGACAATATCTTTTTTCTATTTTTTTCAATTTTTTTTTGTGATTTGATATTTAATTTGACAATATCTTTTTTCTGACAATTTGATTTTTACTTTTTTTATTATAATCTAAAAATTTTAAACAATTAAACATATCTATCAAATAATTTCTTTTGTTATTCTCAGCCATTTTAGTCCTTTTATTTCATAGAATTACAGTATAGGCAACCCATAGCAACTTTTAAGTATGTAGGCAGCATCTATTTCTTTCTTGTTTACATATGTGTATATATAATATATGTGTGTGTATATTTATATATATATCAATTGTTTATTTGCTTTTTTATATGTTATTTTAATTAAAGTTTCTTGAATAGATCACTTCAGGTATTACTGTACTTAAGCTAAGGTTTGCATTCTAGAATATCAGTTTTTTATTCCTAATAGTTTATAAAATCTAAGGTTGAATGATTTAGAAAAAATCCGAACTTTTAGGATAAATTTATTTTAGGTGCCTTTTGAGGGTATTTCTATAATCTACTCATTATTAATTAATTATAAGCCTAAAATCACTTAAAAAAATGTTATTTCTTTTGTTAGCCCTACAAAATTTGAAAGTTTATAGTGTAAACGTGTATAATTTAACCTTAAATTAAGCATATAAAATAATGAACTAAAGATTGGAAGGGAAAAAAAAACTTGTCTTCTCTTCACTTCAAAGAAAAAGCAAAAAAAAAAAAAAAAAAAAGAGGTTGTAGGTGAGATTGATTTGTCAAGAGTGGAGAACATTTGTAAACAAAAATCATTTTAAACCCCACATTCTCTTCATTTCTTTATTTCTTCCCTCCACCATAGAAAAAAAAAACCCCACATATAATCACTTCCATTAGAGAGAAAGAGAGAGAGAGAGAGAAGAGATATGGGAAAGAGCAAAGTGCTAATAATTGGAGGAACAGGTTACTTGGGGAAGAGATTGGTGAAGGCAAGTTTGAGATTAGGGCATGAAACTTATGTTTTACAAAGGCAAGAAATTGGAGTTGATATAGAGAAAATAGAGCTTCTTTTATCATTCAAGAAAGAAGGAGCCCATTTGGTCTGTGCTTCTTTTAATGACCATAATACCCTTGTTGAGGCTATCAAGCTTGTGGATGTTGTTATTTCTGCTGTTTCTGGTGTTCATATTAGATCTCATCATATTCTCCTTCAACTCAAGCTTGTTGATGCAATCAAAGAGGCAGGAAATATCAAGGTGATCAAATTTTGATTTCATTTGGTTACTAGTTAGTTAGGTTTCAAAATTTTACACATTTAACACTTATTTTGAGTTCACTTCAATTTAGTTCTTAGACTTCAAAATTTACATTTTAACTTTGATTTTTCATTAAATATTCACTTTCAGTCATTAGTTTTAATGTCTATTAATTAATTTAAAATAATTATGAAGTGATCTTAATTAATTTTAAAGATAGAAAGTGAGTAGTTAATGAAAAATCGAGGTTAAAAGTCGAGCTTGAAATCTAGGGATAAAATTGAAACAAAATCCAAATATGAAGGATAAACTTTTAGCATTTTGAAACCTAAACACTAAATTGAAACCAAATTCAAAACTGAAAGATTAAATTCCTAACATTTTGAAACTTATGGTTCAAATAGAAACTAGACCAAAAACTTAGGGATTAGAAAAGTATTTCTCCCTTTTTTATTTTTTATTTTTTCAATTTGTGAGGTAGAGAGGTCAAATCTCACATAACTAAATTTTTTTTTCGGTTTTTGAACTTCTCTCGATGGTTTTTTTTCGTCGGAAAAAACTAAATTTCTTATAGTGTACTACTACATGGATATTGTGGGCATTTGCTTGGATTGAAAGAACCAAGAAAAATATAATTTTGTTTATTTGATCTTATTCTCAATCGAGATTGTTAGCGAGAAAGCATACAGAAACAAGTTCATTAAGAAGAAACTATTTGTCCGAAAAATAATTTGTGGTATTTATAGCATTCATAAAAACCCACTTTACAAAGATCAATCCCTCTCTTCAGGATCGAACATCAATTACCATGATTAGATAAACGGCTCATTGAGATAGATGTAAATATTCCAAAGTTATGATATATATTACCACAAGAAGAACATACAATAAAAAAGATATTATTAATTTTTCCCTATTTCCCTTCACGTGTTAAATCTTGGAAATAAAACACTGTACAGCAACCAAGAATAAGAGAGAGTTAAATATTAAAATCCTAACCTATTCATCAAACTTTTAGATTTAGTATTAATTTAGTACTAATATAATTAATATAAATAAAATAACATTAAACAAAAAGTATCATTTTTATGTAAATTCCTCGATCTTTTTTGCTTTAATTTTTTAATATTCATAAAACTACACTTTCATCTATATTTCTAAATGCTTTATATGTTTAGTTCTAGACTTTTTTTTAGACACCCATAAGTATTCAAATATTAAAACAAAAAAACATGTGAAACTTTAAAATTTTAATGACAATGTAATAGATGTCAAAATTTAATGACTAAAATAAGATTTGTGGAAATTAATTTGTATTATTCTCTCAATGGTAAATTGTTTTCCCTTCAACCCGTGGATGTAGTTAACATACTTATAGTGACCATGCAAATCTCTATGTCGATTTTTTTTTGCTTTTTTTATTTTCTTTATTAATCGATTCTATAACGAGATTAAAAGTTATTTTTCTTACAGAGATTTTTACCGTCGGAATTCGGGACAGATCCAGCAAGAATGGAAAATGCAATGGAGCCAGGAAGAGTGACATTTGATGATAAAATGGTTGTAAGGAAAGCCATTGAAGAGGCTAAAATTCCTTTCACTTACATCTCAGCAAACTGTTTTGCTGGTTACTTTCTTGGTGGTTTGTGTCAACCTGGTTCAATCCTTCCTTCCAAAGATCATGTTGTTCTCCTTGGAGATGGCAATCAAAAAGGTTATATACATACACATACACATATATATACATACATATACATCGACTTTTTTAGGTAATTAAGTCGTAAAAAACCTTTTTAACTTTACTCTTGGTTTAAAAAAATATCTTTTATTCTTTCATAATATCACCTTTAAAATTAGTTTTATTTTTCTTTTTTGTAAAATATATTTTTTTTAAATAAGTGTCTATTTGATCTCTAAAATTTCAAAAAGACACTCACAGTATTTTGTTCAAAGCATAACTCCTTATTTGTGTCTTCTTTAACTAAACTTTTTTTTCCTTTTCCCCCCTTCAAATCCATAACTATTTGTTTTAGTGGACGAGGAGATCCAAACTTTTTATAGTACAAAAGAGATGGGAAGATTCACATCACAGTCCACATATTTCAGGGTCGTCATTAATACATACTATATATCAGTTTAGTCATACTCATTTTATCAAGGGAAAGATTCAAACATTTAACTATTTTTCTTGATCGAAAATATGTGTCTTAACCAGTTAAATCGTACTTAAGATTATTTTATACGTAACTTTTTTTATATGAACCTTATGATGAATGGTGACAGCAATATATGTGGATGAAGATGACATTGCAATGTACACAATGAAGACCATAGATGACCCTAGAACTCTAAACAAAACAGTGTACATTAGGCCACCCAAAAACAGTTTATCACAAAGAGAAGTTGTTGACATTTGGGAGAAATTAATTGGAAAACAGCTCACAAAAACCTCCATCTCTGCCCAAGAATTTCTAGCTAATATGAAAGGTGAGCTCTCAATCAATCTCATTATATATATATATATATATATATTATTTATTTTCTCCCTACATATTTCTTTTTTTTTTTTTTTGGTTAAAACATTTTACTCCATGATGTTTTAGATGTTTTATTAAAATAGGTCCTTCTAATCTTAGAATTTGCAATTTTGTTCCTTACGTTTAGCATTTGTAAATAATATGGGTTTAGAATACATTTTCAAGTGCTTAATTTAAAAATAAATCATTTTTGAAGAATTTGAAGTGTTTGACATTTACTTAAAACAATTTTTCAAGTATATTTTAATCAATTTTTATCAAAAGTGTTTAAATAAAAATGAGTTTTTTTAAAAACACTTTTTTTCAAATTATTCCAAATGGGTCCTAAGTATGTACCATGTTGAGCATCATGAGTCAATTTTAACCTTTATGGACGAATGTTATAATTGGAAATTGTTAAAATATGAAGGATTAAATTGAAAATTTTTAAACAAAGTCGATAAAAAAAAAAAAAAAAAAAATTGGTTATACGATTTTACCTTTGAGATTTGAGTTTTGTTTTAATATGAAAATTTACATTTCAAGATTTACACTTTTAACTTCAATTTTTTTACTAAATACTCACCTTAGTCTTTGGCGTTAATATTTATTAATTATTTTAAATTAATTTTGAAGGAAAATTTTAAAATCAATTTTAATAGTGATGAAAAAATAATGAAGCTTAATTAATTATAATTTTTAAATTTTTTTTTTAAAAAATTATTTAATAGGCATTAACACTAAAAATTTAAGAATAATTATTTTAAAGAACAAAACCACTATAAATATTTTCAAATATAATATAATATCACTGTCTATTATAGACAATGTCTATCAATATCTATATTTGTAAATAAGTTGACCCAAGACTGAATATGTAGTTAGTGAAAAATTGATACTAAAATTATAAATCTTGAAACCATGAAACAAAATTATAACAAAACTAAAACTTCAATGGTATACTTGTAACGTTTTGAAACCTATGAACTAAATTAAAATCAAACTCAAACTTAAGGATTAAATTCAAAGACCAAAACGATTTTGTTTTCCCTTTTTAAGAAATGTCACCTAACACTAGAGAGTAAGACATATATATTTAGTACAATTTAGTCTACCTAATGTTTTGTATTATCAATCTCATGAAGGTTCGATTCTTTGGTAAAAAGTAACTTTTATACTTCTTTATTCTTGCATGTAAAATCTCGATAATGTGGTGATTGTGTTGACTTGGACTTTTTTCTTTTATCTTTTTTGGGAAATTTAAACCTTTTTTTTTTCTGAAAGGTCAAAACTATGCGGAGCAAGTAGGGTTAACTCATTATTACCATGTATGCTACGAGGGTTGTCTCGCAAAC
The DNA here is from genome assembly GCF_009727055.1 of Benincasa hispida. NCBI lineage: Eukaryota > Viridiplantae > Streptophyta > Magnoliopsida > Cucurbitales > Cucurbitaceae > Benincasa > Benincasa hispida. The sequence continues at coordinate 396,144 of NC_052353.1, forward strand.
TTCGAGATAGGAAAAGATGGTGAAGAAGCTTGCAATCTCTATCCAGAAGTCAACTACACTAGTGTGGAGGAATACATGAAACGCTACATTTAAGGGCTTAAATGCAAACCCTAAAATAAACCACAAGGGCCTATATACAAACCCTACAAATAAACCATAAGGCCTTATATGCAAACCCTATAAATCACAACCAATGTCCTAAACTCATATGTTCAATGTCCAAATCTCAAATTTATGTGTATGTTTAAACTCCATTGACAATATTGATGGAAATGTCAAAGTCTCCTTTATTTATTTATCATTGTTGGCACTCAGATCTCGTTCGCTTTGAGTTGCCTTGCGGGTGTCCTAAATGAGATCTCTCCTAATATGGGATTATAAAGAGATTGAGTGTATATTGTTTTGGGTATATTGGGGACCAAAACTTTAAGGTCTCTTTATATACTAGTTCAAATAGAACCTCATACCACAAGATTGATAATATGAACACTAAGCCAGTTAGCTACGCTCTTGTTGGCATATGTAATAGTTTTTTATTTTTACTTTTGAATATACATTAAATATAATATATATTGTAATTAGTGGTTGGGTTTTCATTTAATATTTTTTAATGGTATCCTCCTACTATAAAATCACTATATTGTAGGAGTATTTTTAGGTAAGTAGGTTTAACAATATTTGTTGTATTGCACGTTGCCATTGTTCGTCCGCCGTTGGTTAGGTTTGTCCGATTCTTGATTCCATTTCCAATCTCCAATTTTTCTTATACGTTTTCATTTACTTTCATTGGTCAATTTACCATTTCAATTGTTACCGGACGTATCTTCAACTTTGGGTAATCTGTATCATTCATTTTTGTTTGAGTTTTCGATGGGTATGTTATTGAGTAGGATTTTTTACACTAATAGCCTAATTTAATTGAGAAGGGCTTTCATTTATGTTTTTTATTTACTATATTTCTGGGTCAAATCGGAGATCCTAATTGGGTCCCCAATCGGGGACAGGGAGAGTATCTCCACCCTTTTTTATTTTTTATAATATATATAATTTTTAACATATATATATATAGAGAGGGATGAGTGCGGGACCGTTTCCCAACAGGGATGAGGGAAAATACTCCACGGGGACAATGATGAACCATGATATGTGTTTTGGTAAATCTTATTTGATTTTTAAAATATTTGATGCTTTGTTTTTCATTATATAATGTGGTATATTCGAGATAAATTTTTTAGTTCATTGTTTCACACCTTGTAACTTGTAATATATATTGTGTTACATTCGAGATAACTTTTATATTTCATATATAGTTGGACATAGTTCTTGTTATATTCATATTATAATAAATATGTATATTTATTATATGGCAATGCATATTATATCTTATATTTGTGTTTTGTTATATACCATAGTTTATTTAACATATTGATTGAATTCTACATTATTTTACTATAGGTAATTCGAGTGTCTCTATTTGTCATCTATTAGTATAGGATGTTTCTTATTTGATAGTGTTACTCGGCTAAAAGAACTGAGAAGGTATTGGCTTCTGCGTATATCATTCTAGCCTCCAGGAAACTCTACACGAACCATGTTTCCCATTGCCTTAATAAATACATAGGAAATTAAATATATGCATATTAGTATATATCATGTGTGCATAGTATATATATAACACTAAAGAACAAATACCCATATTAAACTGTATATTAACCACATTACATTAGCCATGTATTTTAATCAGAAAAGAATATACAATAATATTTATAGAAATGAACATATCTAATAAAAGTTTATGTTGAACATATAACTAAACAAAGTAGGTCCTTCTTTCAAGCCATGATTTACACATATCAAACCAACAATATAAGTATACAAAGGGACATGTAATACCAATGTATATTAAATATATAACAGAGCAACATAAAGTCATCATTGATAATATATAATATATATATATAATATATATTATATATATATATATATATCTCGACACAAGTTGTAGATAAAAGGATTCATGGAATATAACAGACCAATAAGGATTCTAAAAGGATACAGGAGTACCCCTTGTGGAAGTGATCACATCATGATTCTAATTTTACATAACATGCAGAAAATATAAAAGATGGAAACAAGATATACAAGATCTATTATGCATATATTTATGTAGAAATTAAATAAGAAAAAGAGATTCAAAATTCGCATATCCTTGAAAATTAATTTCTTCTCAATTCCTCTTCGGAACTCGAACACAACGAACACTTTGATCGTAAAAATGCAGCAATTAATCAAACACCACCACGTGGAAATCTCGTTATTCTCAGGGTAGATAATCGATGAGAGTTGTGGGCTTCAAGATTAATTTGGAGAAAGGATTTGAAGGAAATAATTTGAGAGAACAAGGTAATATCACACCCCACATCCAAAATCTACACACTTTAGGTGTATTTATAAATGGGTAAAAAGAAGATAAAAAAAATAATCTATTCATCTTCCATATGCCAACTAATGGGAAAATATGAAGAGAAAGGTTATTTAAAGCCAAATTTCTAATTAAAAAATATATAATTAAACAAAAAATATTAAGTTTTCTTTAATTAATAGATATACATAAATTCATTCATCTTCCATATGTCAATTAATGAAAGAATATGAAGAGAAAATGTTATTTAAAACCAATTCTCTAATTAAAAATATTTAATTAAACAAAAAATTATTTTTTCTTTAATTAATATATACATATACATAAATTAACTAATTTAATATATATAAACAAAACACGTTCTCTCATTTAATCAACAATATTTAATATGGACAAAATTCATACTAATATTTGAATCATATTCAAATAATTATTTTTCTCTCAAATAAAACTTTATATTGTAATATATTATATGCATTATATTATATCTCATAATTATATTTTATATAATTCATCCCGTTTATTAATTTGAACAATTCAAACTAATCTAAATGAATTTGATTCTCTTATCTCAAATGAGTTAACGAATGGACTTTATGGACCTATAGCTTGAGTACTCGATTAATTAATCAAACTATTTGATTAAATTAATCAACTTCCATTAATTGTCGGTCACTCCACTAAAGACCGACCGCTACACTCTTCGAACTATAAATATATTTCTGTGTCCATTGGATATAACCAATGAATAGTTTATCGACCCTTCATAAATTGCTCGTAAGTACAACTAGGCCAAAATTACCGTTTTGCTCTTGTAGTTACATCTAACTTTCTTTAAGTATCATTGATTCTTCTAATAAATAATAAGTTATAGTTTAACTATAACCAAACCCCTCTTCGGCAAGGAGAGGATGTGGCATTGTTCAAGCCTAGAATCAACTCTTAAGGAATAATTTCTCTACTCACTCTAACAATAGAGAATGAGTGAAATCAGTTGTGTTCTTAGTTCCTCAATCAAATGAATCCCAAAATGGTAGGCATATTAAGTCAGCGAGACTGACCACTCTCACCTATGCAAATCAAAGGATCACCTTCATAGATAGAAGTTCACAACTTACTCAGGATTCAAGTCAAGACACCTATGATCATCTTGGTGAAATGTAAGTCTCATCTATCAAAGGTATTATATAGAGAGACTATTTGTTTCGTGATCTGGTCATTTACAAATTCTTTATATATAATACCTCTGCTAACATGTCTCCACATGAATGATAAGAATCAGATCATTTGTAGTACTTTACAACAGTTGCAATAACTACAAAGTCGGTCGTATACATAGTGTCACCAGAATAAAGTATCCAGTTTTATCCATCTATTATAGACGGTTTAGGTTATCATTTAAACATGATACAACTGTATGTCTATATATATATTTAAGTTACAAATGATAACTCTGGATTTTAGTTTAAAGGATTATTGCCTGAGTTTCATAAAACTAATCGACCATTGATTCAACTAACATATAACTATGAGACTTTAGGACATACATCCCAATAGATGCTAATTTCAAGCGGTAATTTACATAAAACAGAACAATATAAAAAGGGGTTTTGATACTCAATATACCAATAATTTTTCGTCAACAAAAAAGAGTTATTTCACGAAATATAACAATAAATTGGGGTTAAAAAGTTTGATTTTGTCAACAAAAAAGAGTTATTTCACGAAATATATACCTTGTCGCCAGAGAAGTCTTATTAGATAAAAGTTGAAAAAAAAAGGGGAAAAGGACTTATTAGATAGACGGAAAGGCTCTTCAAGAAGAGGTTTAATGTTCTTGCGATTATTGTTCGAAACAAACGAAATATACAAATGAAACCCCCAAATATACCGACAAATGTTAGGATTTAAAAGCTTAATAATTACCTATATGTGAAGCTCACCGTCGGCGAGTTCCTTTTTCGGAAAGCGGTAATTACAGGTCGGCAAAACCCTAAGATTTTATGTTGGTTTTATTCTGTCGAGGGTCTATGGTGAGCGGAAAACGGTACTGAGCATACATAACATTATATCTAGACATATATATACTTGAGCATATATTAGACTTCCAACCGCTAATGCATAGGGAACCTTTTGAATCTCCTTAGTCTTGAGTTTAGTCTGGAGGCATTAACCTAAATGAAATTTATCACCTTTAGCGACATGGATATCTCTTGGTGCACAATCTTTCACGTCAGATCTACTCAAAAAAATTTCAATGTAGTTCTTTTGTGACAATCTTAAAATACCTTGAGAACAATCTCCCAATATTTCAATTCCTAATACAAAAGAAGCATTCCAAAGATCTTTATCTCAAAATTCCTTTTATGAAATCCCTTAGTATTATGCAATAAGCTTATATCGTTACTTGATATGAGTATATCATCGACATATCACATCAGAAAGACAGATTGACTCCCACGAAACTTGTGATAAACATAATCTTCCACTATATTCACCTCAAAACCAAACGAGGTAATTACTTCATGGAATTTATGATTACCATTGATGAGAGGCTTGCTTGAGACCATAGATGGATTTCTTCAATTTGCCCACTATAGATTTGAATTACCAGACACAAAGTTTTCTGGTTTCACTATATGAAACGTCTCATCAATGTTTCCATTGAGAAATGCAATATTTACATCCATCTAATGTAGCTCTAAATCAAAGTGAGCAACAAGTATCATGATTACCCTAAAAGAGTCTTTGGATGAACTGGTGAGAAAGTCTCTTTGTAATCAATACCTTCCTTTTAAGTAAAAGCCTTAGCAATAAAATGAGCCTTATATCTTTCAATATTGCCTTCTGAATCCTTTTTTATTTTAAATATCCATTTACAACATATGGGTTTCACTCTTGATGACAATTTGACAAGTTCCCAAACGTCATTATCTTTCATGAATTTTGTTTCCTCTTCCATAGTATTTATCTACTTGTGAGAGTTAGAACTTTGTAGTACTTGTTGAAAGTTGATTAGATCATCTTCTATCATATCATTCTAATGTTCTTGAAGAAACACAATATAATCATCTGGAATTGCATTTTTTCTCTCTCTCATAGATTTTCTTAGTTGCACTTCTTGAAGTTGTTGGTCTGAACTTCAGATTTAACAATAAGAACTACAATGTTGCCTTGTTCTATAATTGACTCAATAGTGATGAAGTCAAATATCAAAGCCTGAACATCATCTATAACCACATTAAGGAAAGAAGCGAATTCCTCTTCAAAGACAACTTTCCTTATGTTATTTTCCCCTCCAAACTCAACATCCTCAAGGAATCTGGCAATTCCTATATTGAACAATGATCTAGAAGTGGGATCATAAAACTTGAAACCCCAAGAGCACTCAGGACACCCAACAAAATAGTAGCTAATAGTTATTGAGTCTAATTTTCTTTCATTAGGGTTGTAAGACCTAATCTTAGCTAGACAACCCACATGTGGAGATGCCTAATACTAGGCTTTTTTCCTGTCGACAACTCATAAGGTGTTTTAGCTACTGCTTTACTTAGTATCTTATTAAGGATATATGCTGCAGTTTTTAGTACCTCACCTTAGAAAGAGATTTTGGTAAAGAAGAATCACTAATCATATTTCTCACCATATCCTTAAGTGTTTTATTTCTCCTTTATGCCACACCATCCATGTTGGGCTTGCCCAGAATAGTGTATTGTGGGACAATTCTGAAGGAAATCGGATTCGAGATTTCCATGAGCAATAGAAGAAAGATTATTCCAAATCACAATCATGAATCAATAATACATTTACAGTCGACTTTAAACAAGCAGTTATAAAATTCACAGAGAAATTACAGCATGAAAAAACTCAAATGCACAAAGGGAAAAACTGTATGAACAATGGCAGAAACGTCTCCACGCTCCTTTGTGCACGACCGCTCAAACAACAGCAACTTCGAACACTCGATCTACACGACCACAAATCAGCAGCACGATCACCGCACTCATCCTCAACGAATGCCTCGACCACGAACTCCTCAACAATAAGCACGAACGGCCTTCAGAAAACCTCGACGGTGTCGAGTTGAGTCTAACACCACCAACAAGGCTACCTTGGTATTCTCGGTATGAGAATCCAGAGGATGGGCTCTGTTCGGACTTGGTGTGAGGCAGATGAAGGAGGACACACCGATCGTGTACTCAACTGGGCAAGTGAGAGATGGCGGAGACCTATGCTATAGGTCGATGCCTAATTGTTTAGATAAATCTAAGCGATCGTCTAGCAAAAGCTATGCGATCGTTTAGCTCAGTCTGTCGCCTACAGATACTACACGATTGTTTACTTAAGGCAAGCGATCGTCTAGAACATAAGTCATAGTTACATATGTCTCCTTATGTACCACTGATCTCTCTAATGAACATAAGTCATAGTTCTACTATGACTGAGTCTTCTCTTCCAAAGAGAAGTTGTGGTCACTATGTTCAAGCCCCAGAATCAGCCCTTAAGGGAGCAATCTCTCTACTTATTTCTGCTTCGGGAAATGAGTGAATTCCATCTTGTGGATTGAGTTCCCAGCTCCTAGATCAAACAAGTCCCCAAAAAGGTAGGCATGTTGAGTTGACAATCTAGCCACTCTCACCCATACTAATCAAAGGACCGCCCTCAAAGGCAGAAGTTCCCAAAACACTCAGGATTGAGATCGTGTCACCTATGGTCATTTAGGTGATATGTAAGTCTCTAGTATCAACGACGTTATATACAGAGTCTAGTCATCTCGTGGTCCAGGTCTTATACGAAATTTTTGTATAGGACACCCCCGCTCGCACGTCTCACATGAATGGTTAGGATCTACCATCTGTAGTAGTTTACAACACTTGCAAACTTCTACAAAGTGGGTCATATCCGTAGTATCACCAGGATCAGGTATCCCATCTTAATTCTTATACTACAGACCTATTTAGGTTATCACTTAAGACATGATCCATTTGTATATCACATATACATGCTTAAGTTCACATAAGATAACCAATGAGTTTTGCTTATTGGATATGAGTAAATGTCAGAATTAAATAACACTTATTTTATTCATTGAACAATGTGTATCTTTATAAAACAACGAGACTCCGAAAGAATTAGGACATCAATCCCAACATCTACATACATGTCTAAGTTACAAAGATAACCTTAGATGTTAGTTTATTGGTTTATGGTTAATGCAACTAAAATATAATATATTCTATAGATAATGAATAAAATATCATATATTTTATTGAGTTTGTTCAATAAAGTTTACAAACTATAGGACCCTACGAGATTTAGGGCATCAACCCCAACAGCTACGTGGAACTGTCCCTAGACATAAAAGATGGCATTACCACTAAAGGATCCCAAACTGAAGGGAACCATGAGTGGAAGAAAGATCGTCCCAAATCCCATTTGTCATTGAATGTAAATTTTACAGTAAATCATGAACAATGTATTTACATAAATTACAGCATGCTATATAATTAGGTTTTAGAAACCTTACCTTTGAAGACTTTTCTTCAAGAATTCCTCGAACAGTACACGAACGCCTTGAAGACTTTCTTCAAGAAAACCTCGATCAAGAGCACGAACACTACCACAAAGGCTTCCTCAGTATTCTCAGGTAGAGAATCAGGACTGGTGGGCTCTGACTATTTTGGAATGAGGGAAAGTTTTGAATAGAGAGGAAGAAGTTTTGAAGATCATTCACTAACAAAAACAAACCAAACTCACAGAACTCTTCTGTCTTTTCTCTTTCGACCAAGAAGCCACAAAATCAGGAGGAAAAAACTCTCCTTTTCAAAAAGCTAAATATAACAACCACCCATTTACATGGGTAGAGAGAAAAGAGGGGGAGGGAATTATAACTCCCTCCCTCATTTTTATTTAAAATAAAAAAAATATATATTATATATATATAATTATATGTTATATCAAATATACATATAACCTATAGTTTTAATATTGTATCACATACAATATAACCTACAGTTTGTTTTCTCTCTTATATATCATTTAATATAAATCATATTTATATTAAATTTAACAATTATGAATCTAATTCATATTAATAATATTTGAATCATATACAAATATTTATTTCCTCTCAATTAAGCTATAATGTATCAAATACATTATAATAATTATATCACATGTAATTAAAATAACTTAATTATATCATATATAGTTCAATCCATTTATTAATTTGAACAATTCAAATTAGTCCAAAAACTTATTCTCATTTTATCCTATTGAGCTACCAAGGGGACCTCATGGACCTGTAGCTTGAAGCTCCAACGGTGCATGAATATTTAATCAAACTCTTTAATTAAAATATTCATCATCCATTAACTGTCGAACACTCTATTAAAGATCGAAAGTTGCACTCTTCGCACTACATATATGTTTCTGTGTCCACTGGATATAACTAATCAACAGTATGATGATTCTTCACAAATTGCTCGTAAGTACAGCTAGGCCAAAATTACTGTTTTGCTCCTATAGTTACATCTAACTCCTTAAGTACCACTGATCCCTCTAACGAACAATAGATCATAGTCCAACTATGACTAAACTCCTCTCGAGCCAGAAGAGGATGTGGCGTCACATTGTTCAAGCCCTGGAATCAGTCCTTAAGGGAGCAATTTATCTACTTACCCTGACCTCGAGGAATGAGTGAATTCCTTCTTGTGTAGCTATGTTTCCAACTCCACAATCAAATGAATCCCCAAAATGGTAGACTTGTTGAGTCGGTGATCTAGCCACTCTCAACCATACAAATCAAATGACCACCCTCATAGACTCTCACAACTCACTCATGATTCAGGTCATGTTACCTATGGTCATCCTGGTGAAATGCAAGATTGTAATTTTGTTAGAACACCTTTGAGCACCAATCAGAAATTTTGTTTGGAAGATGGGGGAGAGAAAATTGTTAGTCATCTTTATTGAAGTTTGATTGGTAGCTTGTTATATCTCACAAATGGTAGACCATATATCATGTAGGCGACTAGTTTGCTGTCTCGGTTCATGAAGAAACCAAGTAGAATTCATCTTGGGGTTGCTAGCAGAATACTAAGATATTTAAAGGGAACAATTTCTTATGGGATTTAGTATTCTGATACTAATAACTTTAAGTTGTGTGGCTATTGTGATAGTGATTGGGCAGGTTCATGAAGATCAAAGAGTACATCTGGCTATGTCTTTAATCTTGGTTCAGTTGCCATTTGTTGGAGTTCAAAGAAATAACCATCTACTGCCTTATCATCATCAAAAGCTAAATACATGGTCACTTCTTCAGCAGTTTGCCAAGCAATATGGTTACAATGGATACCAAACGACATGTAGCAAACACAAAAGAATGCATGACCAACTTTTTGTGATAATCAAGCAACAATTGCTATGATAAAGAATCCAACGTTCCATAGTCGCTCATGACATATTGAGACTCAACGTCACTTCATAAGGGAACTAGTGGCTGAAGGAAGTATAAAGGTTGATATTGTAACACTAATGATCAAATGGAAGATTCATTCATGAAGGCTCTACCTTTAACTAAATTTGAATACTTCATAAGCATGTTAGGTGTTGTAAATTTCAGAATTATGGGGGAGTGTTAGAAAGAATGCTGAAATTAAGTTGTGAGTTTGTTAATTTTCAATTAGTTTGTTATTATCCTAGTCTTTTGTTTAGTTGGGTAGTGCTTCCTACTTTATAGGGAGATGAGTTAGGTGATTTTCATTATGGCTTGAATTTAGGATTTGTAGTTGAGCTCTTTGTATTTAAATTCCGCCTGTTAGTCTAATAAAGTTGTGCTCTTAAGATTTTTTACCTCTCTATTTTATAATTAGAAGATTGTGAGTTGAGTTCTAGAATTTCTTTTACAATTTAGGGGAGAAGAAATGTCCACCAAAAGAAGGAAAAGGGAAAACAAACATATGATATATGGCCTTCTACTTACGTTAGAGGGCACTTCTAGGGTTCACATTCATATCAGGTTAAGGATGAACGATCTACTCCAATGAATTTTCCTAAGCCTTAAACCAATTTCATAATAAAATCGGGATGAATATTTTTCACATTTTTTCCCATCCAACATCGGATCACGGTAGGGAAGCCAAGCCCAGCTTGATGCTTTTCCAAATCTCTAACCCAATTTTAAAATAAAACCATGATGAATATTTTCACATCTTTTTCCATCAAACATTGGATAGTGATAGGAAAGTCAAGCCTAGCATGACAAAATTTCCAAAACCCTAACCTGATTTTAAAGTATAATCGTGATGAATATTTTTCACGCTTTTTTTCATCCAACATCGGATCGCAATAGGGACCCCAAACATAATCCAACGACTTTTCCAAATTCCTAACTCGATTTTAAAGTAAAACCGCGATGAATATTTTTCACGCTTTTTTCCATCCAACATCGGATCACAATAGAGAACCCGAGCTCAGCCCAACGATGGCTTAGCCCTAACCTGATAACATGGCCCAACTCGGCGACATTTTTTCAACTTTTTTCTCTCATCATTACTCGGGGTAGGGAAGCCCATCAAAGTCGAATGGATTTTTCAAAGCCTTGGCCCGATTTTGAGAAAAAGCATGATGTATAAATTAAAGTGTTCAAAATTCCATTCAACGTTGTTTCACTAATATCGACCGTTGTGGACTCTGCATTTTCTAAAGAAGCTTTTTCTTTTTCTTCTTCTCCCTACTCTTTTCAGTCATCTTCACATCTCGAAAAAGATTAGACCATAATCCTTCTTTTGATTTCTCATTGTTATGTTGGTCAGATTTAAATACTTTTGTCTGTGGTAAAATAATGTTAATAGAATTAGAATTTTCTATTTGGAAGGAATTTTGTTGTGTGAAATCATGATTCATCGTGTGTCATATTCATGTTTGTTCATATGAAAGTAGGGCAATGGGGATTACATTGATGCTCAAAATACCCATATATATTCTAGGGCACGGTTGTTTTGTTAGTAATCCCGATTCCTTAGTATTACCTAAATCTCACGTATGGCATCTGTTTCGATTAAGTGTAGGTAATATATAGTACCAATTTTGAAATATAGGGCAGAGGATCAGCTCCCTGCCTCACAAATCTATCACACATTAGGCATACGAACAAGGTGGTAAAAGAAAAGCTTTCATTAGCATAGTTGGACATGTTTAGATGAACCACCATTTTTTATCGTTTGGTTGATTTAGACTTTGTGTTCAACAGTCTTCTTATCCATTACATACTTCAAAGAGATGTGGTTGATGATCGACCAGGTGTCATAAGCTTCCTTGTAAATGGCAAGGTTGTGACATTCAGTAAGGAAAATTTTCTACTCATTACGAGACTCTAGCCATCCCCAAATGATAGAGAAACATTCCATCGAGTACCAACACCATTTATCTATGAGACAAACACTTTAAAAACATAGAAATCATGCATCTGACAGATATTGAAGTTGAAGTTTGAGAATGATGGAGATAAAATGAAGATGTCTCTTGTGTATTATGTTAAGATCGCAATGATGGGAATGATCGAGTAAACAGGAAGTTGGATATATCTTTATTTACGACAGTCGAAGATCTCAATGCTTTCAATAAACTTAACTAGGGAAGCCTCAGGGGTTACAAGATTAAATATAGTCTCACTAGTTTTCCACCTACTTTTCTGGTATGCCCCTTGTATAAGTTGACCTGCTTTCTTTGTTAATCAATAAGTTTAATGCATAAATAGTTGCGTTATTCTTATGTAGGTATGGTTGTATGAGACTATCCCACTACTAGCAAGACGGGCCGCTAGGGAGTTAAGCTCCAATGTGGTACCTCCAATGCTTGGATGGACGTCAACTCGGTCTGTCACAATGAGAAAATTGATTAAAAAGGTTTTTGAGTAACCTTAGGTATGGTTTCACAATTATGGGTACTATAAGTAAGAATTACATTGATATTAATGACATATGTATTGAATTGAGGTACTTTTGTTTGTATTTGGATGTCATATTGGTCATACATGTATCTGGTACTAAGCATGGTTTTTGGAAGGCAACAGTAGTTGACAGGCTTATACACAACATTCCTGCTAATCTATTGGTCGATCGGGCTTCTAATAATGATGTCCAAGAATTATTGGATGAGAATCCTTGTGGATTCATAGACATTGGTGGAGACCAATCCATGTTGAATGAGATGGGCGGTCCAAATGATTTCGTGGAGAATTTCGACACAGTAGACGATCATGTTACAGTTGTTCCCTTGAAAAATTACAATGATGTCTTGCAAGAGCTATCAGAGTTCAAACAACAGTTGCTGAAGGAACTCTTAACGAAGAGCATCCATGAGTGCATTCGGATCTTTCTGATTTCATAGTGACCGAAATACAACACATACATTCTAACATACAGTTATGCAAATTAACACTAATTAAAGGCATGCTTTGAACAATAAAATTACAAGGAAAGAGTTCTCATACCAGTTGAAGACCCTCTCCAAGCTTTGGAACTCAGATGCAGCAGAAGACCTCTACGGTACTCTATCGCCCAGCAAACAAGTTGGTTGCAGCAGCACGAACAATCACGAACAAGTGAACGCAGCGGGGACGACATCACCAAAATGAAGCCCTTGGTATTCTCGGAGTGAGAACCCAAAGTGTGGTCTTTGGTGATTTGGTAGAGGTTAGAGAAAGAATTAATCGTATAGACGATAAGCAAGTGGGAGAGAAAATGAGCTATCATATAGCTAAGTGCTTATCGTTTAGAAGAAGCTACACGATCGTGTAGGTTTTACTAAGTGATCGTTTAGTAAATGGTAGACGATCGTTTAGAAAATGTGGAAGTGATCGTTTAGGACTAGCATGCAATCGTTTAGGCGCGAGGTGTGCGATGGTTTAGGCGATGAGTGACTATCGTATAGGCTCTCAAGCTATGTGATCGTTACGTTTTAACACCGATGCCAATTTTTTCGAAATTTTGCAAAATGAAACAAATTTTCATTTTATTCATCGGTTACCATAAACGAATGCGGCTGCTCCCACTAACGCACGTCCAAGAGAAATTTTAGGCCAATTATCATATAATTAACCAATTTAATAATTAATGAATATAATCATATTATATTCTTACCCTATAGTTTGATATCACATATCTACTATATTAATTTCTCCTCTACTTGATATAAATCATATTTATATCTAAATTTTCTCCAAAATAATGTATCTCATACGTTTAGTTAACTATATCATATATAATCAACCAGTTCAATTATATCCTATATAATCGAACTCCCTCTTGTCAATTTGAACATTTCAAACTGCCCCAAACACTGATTCTCGACTTTATCCAAGCTACTTAGAGGACCTAATGAACCTGTGGCTCGAAGCTCCAACGGCACGTGAATAGCTGACTAAACTCTTTAGCCATGAGATCCACCATCCGTTAACTGTCAGGCATTCCACTAAAGACCAATAGTTGAACTCTTCTTACCACATATATATTTCTGTGTCCATCGGAAATAACCAATCATGAGTACGTGATCCTTCACAGATACTCGTAAGTACAGCTGAGCCAATTTACCGTTTTTCCCCTGTAGTTACATCTCACTTCTTAAGTACCACTGATTCCTCTAATGAACAATACAACATAGTCCAACTATGTGTGAACACCTATCGGGCCAAGAGAAGGTGTGTGGCGCCACATCATTCAAGTCCTGGAATCAGCCCTTAAGGGAGCTATCTATCTATTTACTCCTACTTCGGAGAATGAGTGAATTCCATCTTGTGTAGCTGAGTTCCCAACTCCCAAATCAGACGAATCCTCAAAATGGTAGGTTTGAATCGGCGACCTAGCCACTCGCCCCCATGCAAATAAAAGGACCGACCTCAATAGCAGGAGTTTCCAACTCACTCAGGATTGAGATCATGTTACCTATGGTCATCCTAGTGAAATGAAGTCTCTGTCATGAACGGTGTTATATAACGGGATGTTAACACTTCGTGGTCAAGTCTTATACAAACTCTTTGTATAGAACGCCCCCGCTCGCATGTCCCCTACACGAATGATCAGGATCAGACCATCTGTGACAAGTCATAACACTTGTGACCATTCCACAACGCAGGCCGCATATGTAGCGTTACCAGGATAAGGTTTCCCTCCTTTATCCATATACTACAGACCATTTTGGTTATCACTCAAGACATGATCCACTTATATGACACCATATACATGTTTAAGTTACATACAGATAACCAGGGATTTTATGTTTATTGGTTTGTGGTAAAGCAAATAAAACATGCAACTGAACAAAAAACAAGATGTGAAGTAAATATCATATATTATACAACACAAGCATTCGTACAAACTGTTTACAAACTACAGGACACGAGACTATAGGGCATCAACCCCAACAGTTGCAAGGTTGATGGTGAGTTGGTCACAATCAAGTTGGAACTTACAAATACAATGTCATTAATTTAGGAAAGAGTAAGGTAGAATTTTGTACATACTAAATATTTATTATTCTAGTCTATCGTAGTTTTATTATGCAAGTTACGTTGTCTATTACAATAAATGCAATGTCAATATCGGAAATTCGTTCATATAATAATGATATCAACATGTCAATGTGTCACATGTGCATCGCGATCTCGCTATTAGACTTAATTTGATCGTGATCAACCACCTCAATCCCATAAATTTATTACATGTCATTTCCCGTGGTTCACCCATTAAGTGAGTAGACATGCATAACTTATGGACATCCCCATCCATTTCAAATCAACTAAATTTTTACAATAAAAGTTTAATAAAAAATTATAAAATTGAACTTTTTATATTAGGATTTTCAGTTCTTGATGAATTATTCTTCCAACTACACAAACCATCTATTGGAATTCAGAAACATGCAGCGGAAGAAAGGGGGATCATTAAGCATTCTAATTCCTTAATTTTGACATTAAAATAAGCATGTTCATAGGGTAATAAGATGGTTTCAAGAAACACATACCTTTGAAGAATTCCTCTCCGATTCAAGCTACTCCTCATGTATTCTCAGCTTCAAAACTTTAAAGATCTTCTCTACTATTCTCAGCCTTGAATTTGAGTGGTGGAACTAAAAAATGGAGTGAATTTGTGAAGGGAATAGGATTAGGTTTTGTGAGGAAGATGAAGGACACTGCTGAAAACTCTTTTTCAGCTACTAACCAGAACTTCATCAACCAAAATTGAGAGTTTTTATCCTCCACTTACATGCAAACATTGAAGTATCTTACTCCATGACACTTCAATCATCAAAGCTAAATTGGCTAGGTGTGTAGTTACAAGGAGAACACCTCCTACTTCAACCAAAAGTGGGAAATTCCCACTTAAGATTCCAAAATTCAATTTTCATTATTTTGTTTGATTTTTAATTAATTTAAAATCAAAAATAATATTTCAATTTCATAAATTGAAATAAGATGAAAATAAATTTTGAATTTTTTAATTAATTAGACAATTTTAATTAATTAATTAATAATTTAATATCAAATATTAAATTAATTAAACACCTAACTTTAAACATGAATCCTATTCATGTAAGTAATATTTAAATCAATATTTAAATATTATAAACTCTCCAATTTTGTTTAAATTCGATAAATTAAATATTAATTAATTATATTGAATATAATTATACAAACCCTAATTTGAATTTGAACTATTCAAAATCAAACCTTAAATTCAATTTGAACATTTCAATTTGAATGCTTCAATTTGAAATCATTCCAAATTCACTCAATTTACTAATTCAAGGTGTTCATGTTTTACGAGCTAGTAGAGGGACCTTATGGACCTACAGATCATGAGCTCCAACAATGTGAGATTAATTGGCTAAAAACTTTTTAGACCGAATTAATCAGTATTCGTTAACTATCGAGTCACACCACTATAGCTCGATAGTTGCACTCTCCTCACTGTAGATATATTTGTGTCCACTTGATTTAACCATAATCAGTAAATCAATGTTTCACAGGTTGTTCGTAACAACGACTGGGTCAAATGTTGTTTTACCCTCGAAATTACACATTGCTCCTTAAGTTCCATTGATTCTCTAATGAACAATTGATTTGTGATCCAATCACTCAACCGGATCCCTCTCAGACTAATGAGAGTGTGGGGCCCCTTGTTCAAGACCTGGATTCAGTATTTAAGAGAACAACCTTCCTCCTATCCCTAAATCAGGTAGGCGTGAATTCCGTCTTGCACCCTATGTCCTCAGCTGTCTACCCGGTCTTACCCCTAAAATGGGAGAATTATTGAGTCAGCGCTGTTGAGCCAACTCTCACCTATTAAAATCTAAGGATAATCTCAAATAAACATGAGTTCATAGTTAGCTCAGGATTAAGATCGAGTTACCTATGTCATCTAAACGAAATAGTCAGTCTTAAACAGTAAACAACGTTATAAAGTAAGAGTGACTTATTTCTTGGTCTGATCTTATGAAAACTCATTGTATAAGACGTCCCCACTCCTCATGTCAATATATGAACGAATCAAGATCACTTCGTTTGTAGCATCTTACAAAAAATTGTAACAATTACAGATTGGGTCGCATCCAATAGTGTTACCAGAATAAGGCACCCAACCTTATTCGTATACTATATATCATTTTGACTATTTACTTGAACCTGATCCACTTTTATATCTCCACATAAAGTTCAAGTATTCATATAATAGCCATGGATCTTAGTTTATTAGATTTAGTCTTTACAAGTGCAATTTACAAATTCAATAACAACTTTATTGAAGAAAAGTTGAATAACATCTTTATTGATAATAGAAAATGTTTAACTCTACAAACTGCGAGTTTTAGGACATACAACCCAACACCATCAAGAGTTCTCTTCAGCAATTTTATAACTCACATTCATCATCAACAACTCAAATTCACTCTTCGATCTGTATATACTTTTTTTACAATGGCACCACCAACAAGGTATGTTGTTTCAAAAACCATATACATGTGTATTTTCACAATGAATTTGATATAAGTAGTTCGATAATATTTTGCAGGAGAGGTTTGTACATTCAGTTTGGGGGCCGATGAAACAACGACAATAAGTGCTACATTTCTGGAATGGTGAAAAGGATACTTATTCCAACCATAACAACATACAACAAACTAGTAGCTCGTATATTGATAGCTTGTAGAAGTACGAGTTATTGTAGCATTTTCCTTAGAATTATGAGGGCTAATAAGTAGAATATGTGTTGATAATATCAAGAATTCATGTGAAAAGGCGAGCTTGCGTCGACCAGCACTAGAACTTCTCACTAACCTTATATCATGTGTTATTATGCATCAAAGCATCTATTTTTACAACCATTGCAGGAATTGACCACATGCGTCAATCTCAGACCACTGCAAGAGTAATGCATGCATTTTCATAAAGATTAGTTTGCCGCATGGAATGTAGTGTCCACAGAGTGATAATCGTAATGGAAGATTGATCGCCAAGTGGGTGGAATGTGTTGACACTTCAGGAGAAACAAGCTTGAACGCATACCTTGGGAGAATCAACAAGATAAGGTGATGCTGACATTTCCCATACCATGACAAAGGTAGTAGTGAGTCAGAATGCAAACATCAATGTTGTCGACGTTTGAGCTCTATAAATAGCACATTGGATCTTCACTTCAAATTATCCAAGTTTCTGCCTTAGCCAGATCTTTATGATCACATATGAGAGCATGAGCAAGACACTCTTTGAGGATTCTTCACCTCCACAGTCCCTTTCGAGTGACGACCGGAGTTTCGCCAGAGATAGAGATAGAGAGAGACTTCTCCACCATCCATCCATGGCGCTACTAGCAGCCTTGACACAATTCAGATGAAAAGCAAGAGATTGTTTACATCTAGCACTCCATCTTTCTTTTTATCTCTGTATGTATTACATTTTGGCTTAAGACATTAATACATTTTGTAATCAATGTATCTATTACTTCCTTCAGCACCATCTTTATCATCTTCTTCTTCTTTATCATAGTCTACATTCATCAGTTAGTTGAATATTGAAGATAGTCGCATACTCAGTCATGTGGTTTAGAGATATGATGCATGTAACTACCCACCGAGAGGTGTGCGTTGTGGGAGTATAGTGAGTTAATCCTCTTCGCATGGTGTGAGGTTGTAGCAATGCTTGTCTATGAGCTAAATAGCTGCAACTAACTACTCGAGAGGGTAAGTAGTAGAACACACTAAAGCAAGGTAAGCTTTGCTCCTAGAGATAGGAACGATCTTATGCTCGACGCAACCATGCATTATAGAGATATAGGCATGCGGCTGGCCACCGAGAGATGTGCGATGCGTTAGTGTGGCGAGCTGGGATTACTCAAGCGATCTAACATAATGAACCTTATTATGTATTAACAGTTGTTGCATCTCTACTAATTCTCACAATTAAACTTCCATTGCTCAATCTGTTTAGTTAAGAGTAGGAGTAGCGCATTTTCCATTAACTTCTATCTTTTTACTTTTATTTATCGCCTCAAACGCATGGCTTCACAAACATTATTGAGTTACAAGCCCCTGTGTTTAACCTCGGATCATCCCGAGGAACTTGCATTCTCGTTATACTTGGTGAGAAAGCAAGAAAACTTATGACAGGAACGCATGGTCATCGCATACGTGCATATTGCATATTTTCTAGTCCAATGCATGACCTTCGACGCATGGAGATTAACGTATAACAAAAGATTAGTGTATTTTTCCTCTCCCTTTTCCAACCCACATATATATAATACGCCCAGTAAAGAACCTAATGAATATGATGTTGAAATTTCCATCAAGGAAAATTTTGCGTAGTTGTCCCCTCTAGTGTACATTAAGATGATGAAGACGTTGAGTTCATTCTTAAGCATCTATCAACTCTCCAATTATACATAAACACATCATATAAACAAAAAACGAATACTGGCGACAATGACTATGGAAACTTCCACAATTCATTTTATAAGGAAGTTGATGACGAAGACAATGAAGACGCTAATAACTAGGTCAATGCTTACGAAGAACATTGTAATCCTTACACCCAAGATACCGTAAACTTGGGAAAAAAAGATGAAAATTCTTGGGACACTTATATCTGCCCTCTCAGTGACAATACGTACAACTATTGGGGTAGTACTGGTGGGTGGGGTCAACTTACGACTATAGACCACATGTCACTGCATACAAAGTCGAAACTTCGAATATAGTCGTACAATTTAGTATGCTTACCAGCGTTCCTCCTTTAACCGTACGGTCCAACATCGTCATCCCCACAACACTACCCTCTTATCCAAACACGACATCCCAACTCCATATCAAAATAGTTATTGATGAAGGGGGAATATTCTTGTCGAATGATGCATTGAAGGATGAACTGTCCATGTTTGCAATCAAAGGAAACTTCGAATTTCGTGTTCTAAAATCATGGAATGATTTTCTTAAAATGGCATGTAAAGAAGACAATTGTAAAATGGAGACTTCGTGCCATACGGATGGATGGAAGTCAAATATTTAGGATCTCTAAATATTGCAACGTCCACACATGCTCTCGACCACTAATAAGTCACGATCACAAGCATCCAAGTTCTTTAGTCATTGGTAGGTTAATAGTGGATAAAGTTGGAATTCATGGTCGTGTGTACAAGCCGAAACACATTATTGACAACATAAAGAGAGAATATGGAGTCAATATCTCGACAAAGCATGGTGTGCACACGAGACAGCATCCTCATTGCATAGGGGCTCACTGAAGGAATCCTACGCTATGCTACATGCTTACAATGAAGCTTTAAAGATCGAAAACCCAAGTACTATATTTGATATACAACTAGAAGATTCAGTACTTTTCAAATACATGTTCATGGCATTAAGCTCTTCTATTCGAAGGTACGCCGGTTTTCGTGTTGTGGTAGTAGTTGATGGAGCCACATTGAAGGGAAAATATAAAGGTTGCATGTTGGTCGTTGTTTGTTTGGACAATAAAAATCAATTATATCCACTTGCATTGGAATAGTTGACAAGGATATGATTCATCCTGGACATATTTCATGAGACGCCTTCATTCTTGCATATAGGAGGATCCGAACATCGTCATTGTTTCTTATCATAATCCTAGTATATCAAATGCAGCAAATTGAGTCTTCCCAACTACATTCTATGCATTGTGTACTTAACACTTGAAAAATAACCTAGCAACGCACTTCAAGGATGGTGCAATTCTAAAGGTTTTCAACGATGTAGTGAAAGCATATAGAGAATCTAAATTCAACATGTATTGGGACAAACTACGTGGATTCAAGAATGGAGCTATGACAAGATACCTGGAGAACATCAGATTAAAACGATGGACCCATGTCCATCAAACTTCAAGACGGTATGAGAATATGACAAGCAATGGTACAGAGTGCTTCAATGCACTTATAGTTGAAGCGAGATTCTTACCAATCATATCATTGCTTGAATTTATTATAGAGAAGCTCCAAGAATGATTTTTCGAACAAAGAAACCAGTGGTCCACATGTACGTCTTTATATTTGAACTACGTCAAAAAAACAAGTGGCTAAGGAGTTTCAAAGGCATAGATGGTATCAAGTAAGCCCAACTGACTGTCATACATTCATTGTCAAGGATGGTCACTTGGACAGTATCGTTAACATAAACATCTGTCAGTGCATATGCAAAAATTTCGACTATTTGAAGACTCCATGCTCATATGCAATAGCCACTGCAAGTCAAGGAACATTAACCCCTATATACTTTGCACTAAATCTTATAATGTGGAATCCCTTATCCTAGCATATGTAAAACCAATCTGCCAAGTTGGACATTCTTCAAAATGGAGGAAACCACGAGGATATGTGGAATGCATTATCTAACCACCAAAACTAGCAACTATTATTTGTAGACCACGTGTCAACCGAATTCCATCAACAGGAGAACACTGTCCAACCCAAAGGTTCACTAGGTGTGGAAATCCAGGACTCAATAGCAAAATGTGTTGCCAACCATTTTTAAGTAATATAAATAGTGACCAACGAAGATAGAGGCAATGAATATACTCTTCGATCTGAATTTGGATTATGCTTACATTCAAATGTGCTTCTCATTCTGTTTTTTCCTTAAAATTGGGATAGGGTTGTGGACAATCCATCGAACTGGTTTGGACCTCCTTAATGTGAAACGATGCTAAATGGAAAAGGCATGAAACGAAAAAAGGTGGCATCGCATTGGGCCATGACATCGAGTTAGGAATTCGACACCATCAAGCTAGGAAATTGGTCTTTATCGCGATTTCACTTACAACAATTTGGGAGTGTGCTCTAAGGTATGAAACACATAACACATTTTGGAACTTTTTTAATTTATTTATCACGGTTTTATTTTAAAATGGGTTAAGGATTTGGAAAAGTCATCAAGCTGGGTTTGGCTTCCCTACCGCGATCTGCTGTTGAATGGAAAAAAACGTGAAAAGTATTCATTGCATTTTTATTCTTAAATCAGGTTAGGGCTTGGGAAAAGTCGTCGAGCTTGACAGTTCATCCATAACCTGAAATGAATGTGAATGTTGATAGTTCCCTTGAACATAAGCAGAAGGTTATATATCATAGGTTTGTGGGAGGTGGGACAAAAAATATAAATGCTTCCAAGAAGAGGTCATCCGTACAAAAAACTTAAATTTAAAACTCACTTTCATTAGTTTTATTTTTATTTTTAAACATATTTTATTATGGGCTGGTTGAATAAGTAACAATAAATAAAAAAAATGTCGAACAAGAAAAAACATATTAGGGATATGGTACAAAATTAGCCCTAGATATCACTATAGCAGCTATCAATGATGGCTATATAGGTAAATGACTAAAAAACCCACACGCAGCCCATCAATTCGCACTTCTTCTTACGATTTTCTCAAATTAAAAAATATCACTGATAGTAATTATCAATGATAGTAATTGATAGTAGCTATCTGTGAACCCACTGATAACTACTATCAATTACTATCGTTGATAGTTGTTATCGGTGATAGCTTTCAATTTGAGAAATATTAATATAACCTTAAAATAGTAACACTTGAAATATCACCTTCAATTTGCTATATGTTTTCAATGGCTATCATTAATACACCTTGATCAATTGTAATCAAAATTGAAATATTAACACCTAAGGCTATTAGTGGATATCAATGATAGACTTTTATAAGTAGTTATCAACTTTTAAAAGGAAACTATCATCTTTCAAAGATTAACATTTAAAGTTATAAGTGATAGAAGTTTATTAATAAAAAGTCTATAAGTGACTATTTTTTATATTTACCTAACTCATATCGCCAATATCATTAATATCATTCATTTTATTGATATATACTTAAGTCATATCACTGATATACGGACATCAATGATAGCTATGGCTATCATTGATAGCTTCAATCAGTGGTTATCACTAATAACTTTTAGCAATAGCTATCAATGATAGACTTTCATCAAACGGAATTGACTTTTATATTACTAATATCATCGATATCTGGATATCACCTAAGTTCTATCACCGATGTCACTGAGATCACTTATATCATAGTTATTAGTGATAGCTTCTATCATTGATAACATGCTATCAGGGATAACTTCTGTTATTCCTTTTTACCATCAAATAACATGTCATCGTTGATAGCTTCTATCACTGATAACATGCTATTAGTGATAACTTCTAGGCACTCCATGTACACTTTAGTTCGAGATTCAACTTTATTAATTAAATTCACTAAGTTGGCTATCAATGATATACTTCTTTAAATAGATATTAATTGTTGAAAGATCATCAAAGATTAAGCTATCAACGATAGAAAATATTAGTGGCTATCACTGTTCATTAGTGACTATCAATTTTGAAATACTAACATTCAAAGCTATCAATGGCTATTATTGAGAAAGTTTTGTCATGATTATCGTAGACTTTTATCACTAATAGACTTCTACCACTGATATCTACCTAAATTTGATATCACTAATACATGAATATGACCGATATCTATCTATGTTCTATCACTAATATCACTAATAATTGTTATTATCAATACACAAATATTACGGTACACAAATACCCAAATATTTCAATTTATGCCCTTCATTTTAGGTCATCTATGCCATTTTTTCAAGTTTATTTTTGATAGACATCATACTCTTAAAGTCTTATAAAAAGAAAAAAAAAAAAAAAAAAAAAAATATTGGCCTATTTGATATCATTCACATTTCTCCTTTTTTTTAGAAATAAAATTGTTTAATAACTATTCTCGTTTCTTATTTCAAACTTTTAAAAAAAATGTTTCTAAAATGGTGCAAATTTGTGGACTAAAAAAAAGTAGTTTCTTTCAAATCCATTTTCATTCACTATTTATATTGAATGTTTTGTTATTATAATCAATTTGATGATTGGCTTGTTGAGGTTAAATCTTATGAATTTGATACTTTCAAGTTTTTGGTACAAAACTCAACCTCATAATTCTTATGAAAAAAAAAAAAGTAAAAATCAAATAAAGGAAAGAAAATTAAAAACAAAAGAAAGAAAGAGAAGAAGTAAAAATTGAAAATAAAAAAATATAAAAAAAAATGAAGGGAAGAAATAAAAATTGGAGAAATGAAAGAGAAAAAAAAGAAGAAGAAGAAGAAAGAAGAAACAAAAACCGAAGGAAGAAAATAAAATTAAAAAAAAAAAAAAAAGAAGATAGAAGGGAAAGAAAATAAAAAAGAAAGAAAAAGAAAGGGAAGAAGAAAAACTAGATAAACGAAAGAAAAAAAAAAAAAAAAAAAAAAAAAAAAAAAAAAAAAAGAACAAACCGGAGAAATGGAAGAAAATAAAGAAAAGAAACAAAGCAAAAATCGAAAAAAAAAAAAAGAAAATTAAAAAAACAAAGTATACAACAAAACGAAATTTTCAAAGATCGACTAGTCTAACATTTATATGTATGCAAATATTTTAAAGAGTCATATAATTTTAGATTTTTTTTTCCTTATTTGATTGTCTATTACAAACATCCTTTTATTATTTTGGGCTCACTTCAACCAAATCTCCGTACCCTTTTTCTACCAAGTTCAAAATAATTACCTTCCTTTCCTTTATTTTTCTTTAATACAAAAGCAAATTAATTTTTAACAAAATTCTCTTTTGAAAAAACAACATTTTTTTTCTTCCTCTTCTTCTTTGTAAAAGAAAACAGCTACAATAAATTTGTTTGATACTATAATAATAATAACAATAATAACAATAAACCTAAACTCCAAAATTGAAAGATTACCGCTACACTAACAAGTATCGGATGTTACAGTTAACCATCAATCTCAACCTCCTTATCAAAGCAAAACCCGGATGCCTATTGTAAGTGGTTAATTTAAAAAAATAAGTTATTTTAGAAGAAATTGAAGTATTTGACAATCACTCAAAATAGTTTTTAAACGTATTTTAATCGATTGTTATGAAAAGTGTTTAAATAAAAAATGAACTTTTTAAAAAATATTTTTTTTTATTAAGTCAATCCAAACGGGTCATAAGTTGTTTAAAGTGTTTTTTTCACCAAATTTTCAAGAGAGAACTTGCGGTTTATCAAATTTAAAAGTAAGGGCCCATTTCAAAAAATTCGATTCAAGTAATAAAGAAAAATGATTAGAAGTATTACGAGAGAACCTTTAGAGATAAAAGAAAACGATCGAGCTTCAACATCACCCGTTTTTAAAACGTGTCGTGAGCCCATCTCTACACGTTATTAATGATGCTTTTGATAATGACTTGCTTGACCTCTCACATTCCAAGATAAAATCTTGATTTGCGCAAGGAGGTCTCTAAACTTTCCTTTTCAATAATATCCTTTTTGTTCATGTCCTGTGTGGGAATTGGGATTCAACTTAATCTTGAGATCTAAATTTAAGTCACACTCTTTCTCTGTTTCAACCATCGTTTCCTCATAAGGGATTCTCCAAGTTATTTTCAACATCAATTTGAGGAGAAATAAGAAAGATGCAT
The DNA here is from genome assembly GCF_009727055.1 of Benincasa hispida. NCBI lineage: Eukaryota > Viridiplantae > Streptophyta > Magnoliopsida > Cucurbitales > Cucurbitaceae > Benincasa > Benincasa hispida. Next base: position 421,621 of record NC_052353.1, read on the forward strand.
CAACTCGACTGCACTCATCTATTGTGTAATCCCTGTTGTACCCAATAAAAACATACCACGTGACAATTAAATATCTACCTCATTCTATCGACATGACAATTAAATATCTACCTCATTCCATGGATTTTCTCGCCTCTTAGCCATTTCCTATTCGTGGGCGTCACTGTGTTTGAATAGTAAAGTTGTCCATTTTTCTCTGTTGTTTTTGTAAACGCGGGAATTTGTCCATTTTCCTCTGTTGTTTTTGTAAACGTGGGAATGAAGCTACAATAATTGTTTTTTACTCCGATAAAAACTTTTATGAGATCGGATTTCCTCCCTGTAGAGAAACCCACTTCTTCAAAACCACTGCAAGCATCGCCAAATTTTGTTTAGCCTTAGATCATGAAAATGATGTAAGCATGATAAATTTGGGTTTTACAATTACTCTTATGCCCCTTATTAAATTTTCATTTTTAAATTTCAACAACCAACCTACCAAATTAATTCACCAAAAATTCTCCACCACAAAAAATTAATTCAACCAAAATTAATTCACAAAAAATTATTCACATCCCAATACAAAAAATTCTCCACCAAAACTAAATTTTTTACAACCACATAAAAAGTTCTCTTACTAAATTATCTCCAAAATGAAAAGTCTTTCATCAAGTTCAAAACTTGTATTTCACGAATTTGTAATTTTATACACTCCGTAAGAAGGTAGGTATTTCATTTTGTATGTATACAATAGTTCGATAATTTATTTCATGTTAGAATTCATTTGCTTGTATTTATGCTTGTTTGTTTGATTATTTTTTTTTTTTCCTAATGTCATAAAGCCCCTACATTTGAAAGTTTAAAAAAAATGAAAAAAATAGAGAAAAATAATTTTTTAAGATACTCAGCCGGGCTTCACCGAGTCTTCACCGGGTACAAAGAAAATTGGTTGAAGTCACCCGATCATGCTTCACTGTATAAAATAATTGTTGAAATAAGTTTTGTTATAAATTGTGGAAAAATGCCTCGCGTTTTGATTTGTTTTAGTGGCGTTTGGAATGAAAGGGAACAGAATTACGATGGAGGAGAGTTGCAGAGGTTTGACATTAAGGTCGGAACGACATATAATGAATTCCTAACCAAAGTTTATAGAATAAGTGGTATAAATTCAGTTGAGTATAATCTTGTTATAAGACGTATACTTCAATTGAGGTCCAAAGTCCCTACATTTGTAATTCGGAATGATGGAGATCTACATACATTCCTCACATGGAAAGATGTCTCAGTAATACCTCTTTACATATCCACACTTCCAGAGTGTTCAAGTAATCAAGGGTTTTGTCCAAACAAGTCATATATTCGACGAGTTGAAGAAATCCCTTTAACATCTAGGGCCAATACATTGCAAGATGGAGTCAGATAGTCTATTTTCCTCACATATTTTAACCCATGACTTACTTCGTTGCCTAGTAATTTGGCGACTCATAACTTAGGGGATGATATAGACCAAAGTCAATATTTCAATTATTGGTCTTGGAGGGGGAAGGATCATGGAGAGGAACCCAAGATTTACTCACCATACACCTCATGCTAAAGAACGAACAATCCAAGACTATGAAGGCTCGTCTCATGTTCCACATGCACTGGATCGTGACTTGTCACATCCATCTAGTATCACAATCGTCTGCCAGGTCAATCTTCTTCTTCTAAAGATGTAGAAGTTGGTGACATATTTATATCTAAGAAGGATTCAAAGATGTGGTTATCTATGTTAACAATTAGAGGTAACTTTCAGTTTAGGGTGAAGAAGTCGACCATGACATTATACAAAGTTATATGCTTAGTTGAAGAATGCAAATGGAGACTTTGAGTCGTTAAATTGAAAAATTATGAAATATTTAAGATCTCTAAGTACGATAATGTCCACACATGTAAACATAAACATTAACTAACGATCATAGACAAGCTTTTAGTTGGGTTCTTGAACATTTAATAAAGTCAAAGTTTGAAGACGTTAGTCATTCATATAGACTGAAGGATATTGAAGGATATAAAACTATGAAACACAGATACTTCATGTGAGACAAAGAATCCGTATCAAACACGTATCGGATATCGATACTTCCAGATACTTCCCAGATACATATCTAACATGCGATTTGACTTATCTATTTCTACGCGTACCTTTTTTTAAAGAAAAAAGACAAGCAACTCATCTAATTTTTCCCAATCTAAAACTAGGCAACCTATTTGAAAAGCTTACTGTTCGAATCTAAAACTAAAAGGAGAAAAAATAAATAAAAGACCAAACCCTAGAATCATCAAATCTTTATCTTCACGTTTGATTCCGCACAAAGTCCACCAAAATATAAACCATTTGGATATCTTCAATAATTCAATGAAGAAGTTCTTCATTTATCTTATCTTCAATAATTCAATGAAAAAGTTCTTCATTTATCTTCATACTTCTCCCTCTAATCTTCTTCTTTTTCTTTGTAATATGAGTCACTTTTCTATTGCATTTTATAAACTATTGTACTACAACATCTTAGATGTTGCTTTTTTTTTTTTTATTGTATTTCAGTGTTTGTATTCTATTTTGTGTTGTTGTTATTAACTTGTATACTAAATTTATCTATATCCTAGATTTTTTTAAGAAAAAGAAAATGTATCTTCAATGTTGGTATCCTCGTTTTTTAGAAATATATATATATATATATATATAAAATGGTGTATCCTTAGACGAATCTGTATCTTAGTTTTTTAGAAATTGACGAATCGTCGTATCCGATCGTATCCATATCGTGTAACCATATATGTGTCTGTGCTTCATAGATATAAAACAAGAGTATGGTGTGAATTTAAGTTAAGACAAGGCACGGAGAACAAGGGAAGAAGTGTAAGTGCTTGTTAGGGGGTCACCAGAAGAATCCTACAAAAAGTTACCTAAATTTGGTGAAGCCTTACAAATTGAAATTTGCATATGACCCACAAGAAGATAAAAATTTCAAGCACATCTTCATGGCTCTTGGTGCTTCCATTAATTATAGATGGAACACATTTAAGGGGTAAGTACCGCGGTAAACTTCTATTTGCAACTAGGGTCGATGGAAACGATCAAATATACCCAATCGCGTTCGATATATCTGGTGGAGAAACTAATGAATCTTGGGTATGGTTTTTTTTCAACAATTAAGATGTGCAGTTGGGCAAGTTCGTGATTTGGTTATCATGTTAGACAAACATCCTTGCATTAAAAAGACAATTATCACATTCTTCCCAGAAGCATTTCATGATATCTGCATCGATCACTTAAAAGCCAATTTATTAACTAATTTTAAGAATAAATATATTTTCGATATTTTCGACAAAGCAGCTAAGGCAAGTCATGAATCTATGTTCAACTTCCATTGGAGCATAAATACCTAGAAGATATTGTTCTTGAGCGATGGATTAGGGTGTACCAATATAGTATAAGGTACAATCAAATGACGACAAATCTCGCTGAATGTATAAACGGAGTGTTAAAAAATGCACGACAATTACCAACCACGTCATTTATAGACCATATTAGAGGTTGGTTACAAGACTTGTATTACATATGTTGGATGGATGCATCAAACAGTACGTCGAGACCGTCGGACTATGCGATGGCAATAATTCGTGACGCGGCAGGCAGAGCAAGTAGACATGAAGTTAGGCCAATTGACCAACATGAGTTTGAGGTGACAGATTGGAGTTTGGGAGGCCATGTCAATATTCACGCAACGTGCACTTATTGCAAGTTTGATTATTATGAATTCCCTTATTCACACGTGATTGTTGCATGCTGAGTTTGGGATATTGATCTCTCTTTGTTCACTGGTATACTATATCGAATCATAATTGGTTGCTTATGTTGAACCTATATGTCCACTTGGACACTTTTCAGAGTGGAAGTAATCATTGGCCTTCATTGATGTTGAAACATTGCCTCTAAAAAAAGTTCCAAGAATAGGTCACCCACGAACAACAAAATTTCCTTCTGCAGGTGAATTTTGTCAAGTACACAAGTATTCCAGATATGGACAACAGGGTCACAACAAAATGACATGCAATCAACCTTTCAATAATGTCGAGTGATGTATGGATTTTTTTTATTATTATGTCTATTATCTTTATGGATTTTGGTGGATTTGAAAAGTCATGGATGATTTTGGATGATTTTTGTATGATATTTTGCATGAGCCCGATCGGAAATTGGGTCCTAGTTGCATGGACTCGATTGGGAATGTGTGCCTTTTGACGATATTTAAATGGAAAGGCCAAACGAGTGGGTGAGGGTTGTGAAAAAAGGTTGTGACTTTTGAAAGGTTCAAGGGTATTGTAGTAATTTTACATTGTTTGAAAAATTGTAGGGGTCAAAAACAATATTTTCAAAAGGGTATAAATTTACAAAATAAAACTTGAAAAATGCCATTTTTGTCCATTTCCCGTAAAATAGCCTTATCCGCATGAAAGCGGTTGTATGAATCAATAGAGTCATTTAAAGCCTCGAGAGTTTCCTCAATTTCTGCCTAGTCATCATGGAAGCATCTTCTAGAAAGGACCATGAATGAGGTCCAGGTGAAAATTTGAATGTACTTTTCATTAATGATTTGTTCTGATGTCGATGTTGTTGATGCTGTTGTGGTTGTATCTAAGGTGTCTATTGTGGAGCTTTTTGTTTTGACCGCTTCTACATTCTTCACTGTTTCCCCTTCCTTGGTCACAGGTCTAGTCTTTTTCGTAATTTTAATTTCTTTTAACATATCGTGGAAAGCCATCTATCCCTTTCTCTCAAAACCTTCTGGAATCATCAAGCAACATTTTCTTCCTTTATCATCAAGTCTATAGATCTCAGCAATATAACCTTTCCTATTTGATGTTTTTTCAATCCAAACAATTTATGAGTCATGTCGCTTTTCCTCGAAGAAACATTTGTTCCTAGGGATCTTTAGCAACGTTGTGAAAAAGGCCCTCAACCAATCTAACGATTCAAAGTATAAGAACGTGGAAAAAGATTTATAGTCACTGCTTTCAGATAGAATCACATGGTTGCCTCTTCGTTTTTTATCCTAAGCTAAGGTGAACTCTTCTCTCTCTATTGTAATCGAACGGGGAAGATTTCTATTGAGAGCCATTGGTCTTCCGGCTGCGAAGTTTCCGACAGAACTCAGTACTTTAGTTCTTCTTTGCTTCTCTCATTCTCTGAGCATTCTTTAGCTTCAACAACCTTCTCTGTTGATTTCCATTTCCTAGTGGCATAGCTTCTTCGACCCAAATAGATAGTTGTGGCAATGGCAAAGCACAGTGAGTAGATTGTGTGAGAGATGAAAGTTAACCCAAAACACAATTATTTCAAACAAATAGTGAGGGCAAATCAGAGGCTTCCTTTGGGAATTGTCAGTAATGCCTACAGAAACAGAGCAATTCCAATGTTTTTCAGATCAATGGATGACTCTGAAAACGCTTTTGAAAGCTATTAAGTATATATCATGAGTGTTGTAGAAGAGAAATAGTTGAGAAAGATTATAAATGCTGAATCAAGTGCCATGTTGCTGCTGCATTTGTGAACAAACAATACCTCACAGTCCTCCTTGAAACGTGACCATTTGGTACATAATTTGATTATCGTACTATTAAAACATGACCATTTTAATCTATATTTGCAAAATTGCAACACAAATGTTATACACAATGTATTGCTACATTTTATTTTACTTTTTTTTTTTTTTTCAATAGTGTCTAAGCTGAATTTTTTATTGAAAGAAATGAGATAAAAATAAAAATGAAAGAACCAAAATGAACCAAAATGAACCAAAACCAAAAGTACAATAATATTTAAACAGCATCGGGGGGGTTTTTTTTCTAGACATTCAATGTATGAAGACGTCGCGAAGAAGAGAGAAATTTTACACCATTCTCTGAATATATGAATACATAAATAAAGAATTTTGGACAAAGACTAAAGATTGAAAAGGCAACCCTTTTTTACCAACCCAAATAGTTTACCTAAATTGAAACTTATGCACCTGAAATGCAACCTCATGTGAAAAAAGAGGAGAGAAACATTAAACTAGCAAGCCTTTCAACTTCATTCCCTTTGAATCAAGAAGCTGGTTTCTTTAAATCAGCTTTGTCCATGGGACGAGCAGGAGCATCATCCACAACCTTAAATTATCCAAAACACAGAACATGTACACAGAACAACACCACATACAAACATTACATTGAACTTCAGAAAGCAATTGATTATTTAATTAGTTGTGTTCCTAGAATAGGATCCTTTTTGTCCAGTTATGCCAAACCCTGTTCAGTATGGAACAATAATGGATTCAATCAGCTCTTGAAGTGGAGCCAGCTCCTTTTTGTCAATTAAACCAAATTCCTGGGGAAACGGCAAGGTAAAGGTGGATTGGATTAGATTTTTTCCCAAGCAAGTTTGAAAATAACAAGTAATATTCACAACAGATACAAGTGTTAATACCAAAAATCATAAATGAAGTACGAGAATTTAGAAACAATTATAAAGTGCATATATCAACTTCATTCAATGCAATTGATTGATAGACACGTATCAACTTCATTCAGTGCAATTGAAAACCATCAACCCATAAACTACAAATAACCTTATAAAGTGCATATGGACCAAAGGTAACCAACATTTTTTTTTAGTACAATAACTATGGAGATAGGAGATCAAACCTCTAACCTTTAGGGAGGAAGGCCTCAATTATCGTTGTGCTAAGCTCATTTGGCAAAACAAAACTTACATTACAATGTCTTCTTAATAAAGAAAAAACCTTGTTTAACATCAAGGAAACTAATTGCCAGTAAGACGTAGGACGAGAGCTAATACAGTGTCTTCTTAATTTGTAAACTAATACATCCAATAGATTGAGTCAGAGTGTTTTATTTTATTTTTTTTTTTAAAAAAAAGGAAAAGGAAACTTCTAGTAGCAATAATAAATTATAAGAATAAGCTAATTTGAATGAGAGACTTACATGGGTAAAAAGTATGAAATGCTTGAAGCATGTATTTAAATGTGCCTCCTCCTTAAGGCTCACAATTTTCTGAAAGTGAGAGTGATAAATGTGGGCATATACACGGAACAACCTTTTGAATATCGTCTTCACAACCTCCTTGAAGTTGGGAGGAAATGGCGTGCCTAACAGAGGACATTGAACAATGAATAAGAACGAGACTGAAAACTGAAAACCTTTTTAGCAAACAAGTGCGACGATTACCAAGCTTTTGAGGGAATATTGATTCATCATCAAGCTGGGATTCAATCCAATCCATTAAATATTCAACATATTTTGGAGCAGAGACCTCAATAGGCTTTTTTATTTGTACACCATCAGCCCACCTATACTCATACCTGAAAATTTTTAATTTAAATCATTTCAGAAGAGGGGAGGATGAAAAAAAGAAAAGAAAAAGGAAAATATTCAAATACAAACTACAGTTCTAAATAATAAATACTGGGAAGCCATAACCTTGACATTGTTACATCAATAAACTATATTTAGCCATATGAAAGCCGCCTATAAGGAAATCAGATAATTAATTCCCACATTCATACATAAAAATAGGCATAATTTCTTGATATGGACAGGGTTTTAAATGATCTAGTTAAAAACTTAAACAACATTTAGAAGTTCAAATAAAACATTTCAAAACAAGGAGAAAAGCCATTCAAATGCAAGGATATACATATTACCATGTGCAGATACAAACCCTAACACACAATCAAAAATCTAAAGTCGAAATTTATTGCAACTAGATATGAATCAACAATCATATAAAACAGCAAACAATTCTCCAAATTGAGAAATTCCTATATTTAGAAAGCATGATAAGTTACCATGGATAAATGTAGTCACACGCATATGTCAAAAAAGAAAAAGAAAAAGAAAAGAAGAACAGAAAAGAACAAGTTAAAATGATAATATAGAAGCTAAACTAAATTGTGTTAAACATCAGAAAAAAACTTGACTATTTGTCCAGTATCCCGTACTTCGGTCCTGCAGTCATTGTAGGACAATTCTCAGGAGTACAGAACTCTGTGAGGGTACCATATAGCAAATTCACCTGGTTGAAGAAATCCACAGCTGAAATAAAAATTCAACCACATTTTAGATATTGATTTTCCATGAGAGATCCTAGCTAAATAGAAATGGAGAATGATATTTTTAGAATTGGGGAATAAAATTTTAAACATGTTCTGTGTCAACTACATAAAGAATGTAACAATATTCATCAAGCGCGTGGAGAAAAGAAGAATGCGTTTATGACAGAAACAATAAGCAGAAGGATGATGATACCATACATGAGAACTGTAGAAAAAACTACCAAAATTTAAAACCATTGAACAATCCAAAGACAAAGATTTATCCCCGGAAAAAATAAATTAAAAAAAAAAAAGCTGGAGAGACAATATAAAGAAGGTATAATCTACAACTTACTGTTGACAGCCAGCCACTCATTCAAATCCTCCCCAGTTGGCAGTCTCACTGCTTCCCTTAAATTTCCACTACCAAGTGTAGCATCAATGTGCTTTCTGAGCTGAGCCCCCTGCAATAAGATAAAACATCAATGAAACACTCACCAAGAGAAGCTATCGTAACAGACTTCCACGGATGAAAAAAAATAAATAAATCAGTGACCCACATTTTAAGATTTGCATCACTTAGAAACAGAGGATATATCATAGCTTGACGTAGAATTTTAACAAATGGTTGACTGATCAAAACTAGACCCAAAAAAAAAACCTATATCATAAGAAACACACCTATGATTGGTTTTTTCCTATCAACAAGCCTTGAGAACTGTGTTGAATAGTGAAATAACTAACTCAGACGCTTTTTTTTTTCTTTGATAGGAAACAACTTCATTGATTCGATGAAATGATACAAAATAAGAACCCATCCAGAGAGATTAAAAATATTTCTCCAATTAGAATAAAGGGAATTTAAGCTGTAATTCTTAAAAGGATTCATATTTTACACTTTACATCAATAAAAGCATTAAAAAGCAACTCAAAGGCTTCGGTCGAGGACCTTTCTTGGCCTTGGAAAATTCTCGAGTTTCTTTCATGTCAAACCTTCCAAAGAACCACCCTCACTATGTTCAACAAAAGGATTTCCTTTGTTGATGTAAAAGGATATTCTGTCTACAGCAACCTTAACCAACCAAGGGAGTCTGATAGTGGAACAACGCACCATCCAAAAGCACCAAAAGCTCAGCCCAGATTTTTTATGTATAAAAGCAGTGGATAAATAAGTGGCTCTGTGTTTCACTAGCTTTATTACAAAGATAGCACCAGTTTGGAGATAGCTTAAATCAGGAGCATCCCTTTTGCATTCTGTGTTGATGCATGAGTGGCTAATCTCCCAAAGAAGTAACTTGATCCCTTTTTAGCGGTGGAATTTCCAAATCTTTTGATATAGCACCTTAGATAGCAAACAATCTTGTGGAAAAGGGTTCCGTTGCTGTCAAGAGCCCACACTCCAGTATTGTCAATCTGTAAGATGATGGGATAAGCTGGATGAAAGAGGCCCATTTCGTGATTTCTTCTTTTTTGAGATTCCCTTTATAATTCAAAGTTCATGAACTGGAAAACTAACTCGGCATTTAAAATTATATGACCTAGGTAATAAAAAATTTACTCAGTTTATTTTCCAAGAAACTGTCGTTAGCCATCAATCAGGTGGTTGACCGGGAGTCCAAACTCCAGGCAAACACTTGTGTGCTAAAAAGCATTCAGGATTTGGATGATAGAAAACTATATTTCTTTTGTTGGGCCCATGCTAATCTAAAATTGGGTATAACAATCCATGGACACATAAAAACTGAATCCTAGTCCAGAGTTCAGACGGCTTTATACAAGTCCAAAAGAAAATATCTATCATTTTTTCCAACCAAAATGTCTGAAATAAAACCATTATTACAGTTGAGGTCTTCCTTACAAACTAAGTAGCCTATTACACATGAATGATACATCTTAACAACACCTCACAAGCAGCTGAGTAGACTCCAACACAAAAAAATTATGCCTTTTTTCATATCTTTTGAACTGGAGAGACTTAGCAAAATGTAGTATCAAAATCTACTGTCTCCCTTTGAAACGTTTATAAAACACTCCCCAGTTTGAACTAATTACAAAGGCAATATAGTTCCAAAAGAATTACAAATAGTCAAGTTTTAAACATGCTCCATCTCCATGCTTAAGGTTCAGGAATGAAAAATTCTTAAATTTATCATCTGGTGAGGAATACACTATTCACTCCTTTTCATCTCTCCGCCTTTCTTCTTCCTTAGGACCAATATCTTAACCTATAAGATCCTTCCAAAAAGGCTGAAAGACATGATAATGATTACCCGAATAATTAAAAGAATCAATATGTGATTCAAGGAGACCGTTAACTTCCATTTTTTTCAGCACTATGTTTCCATGCCTCGGGTCTCTTTCCCCTCATTGAAGCAATGCCTAAAGTAAAAATCTTTTTTTTTATATATATACGAATAGGAGCGACGAAGGCTGAATCTCAGTGAATCGCAGCAGCAAGGCACTTTGCCACTTACAATACCCTATCGCGTATAAGTAAAAATCTTCTTAATAATCCACTTTCATTGGTAGCTCGAAGCATAGATAAATATTAGTGATCCTCATACAAAGGCAAAGACCCAACCAACATGCAAGATCAATAATATTAATAATCCTCACACAAAGATAGAAAATATCTAGATTATCCATCTTTCAATTCCTTGGTGTATCTAGCGTTCTTCCCAAGTCTTTTGACAGTTTTAGCTAGCATTGAGATATAATTTCTGGTGAAGAAACCTCCTCGGTGGTTTTGCTCATGGAAAATGACAAAGGTAGCAGGTCCTTACAAATCACAACTTATAGTTGGGAGGTCGTTTGGAAAAAAGCTGATGCATTCATTACAAGAAACACCACAGTGCTTTGACAACTTGGCAGCCACACAATTTATTAACAAATCAAGTTAATTTATTCAAACAATCAACTTAGGACAATAAACTCAATGTTTCTTTTAGAAGTAATGAGGAGGACAAACCTTACTCCCTGATGGTGCACTCTTCTTGGGGCGAAAAGTCCTTTGATTTCTGCTGCACAACAATATTTTGGGATGTATTACAGACAGCATATATGATTGGGGCATAAATAACACAGCAAATGCCAACATCAACAACAAACTTTAACTGGATCATGGAATTAAGATGCCATGACATTGATAGAATAGTCAGAACGACCAAAGAGATATAAGTGGTAAGGTTCGACTGTGCCATGTTTCCCTCTATGTACTTTTAGCATTCTATGTAATGATGGACCACCATCCTTCACACAATTCTTGTTATCTGGGATTCTTAAGAAATAAAATCATGCACAATAATCCTAACTAGAATTTTTAATCTTCTAACCCTCAGAAAAGTATCAAATTGATGAGCAGATATAACATCAACCTACTCAAGGCCAAAGAAATTTATAAAAGGCACTCCAATTGAAACGTCTATCCAAGAAATCATTGTAATTCCGAAATAGCTCAGAGGAATAACCTCAATAGGAGCCTAAAAGTATAATAGTCTCCCATTTTCTTCCCAATACCAGTCTTTGTACTCATAAAATACATCTCTCCCATTTTTTCCCAATAGCAGTCTTTGTACTCAAAATATATCTACAAGCAATCTAACACATCTAAGGTCTATAAATTATTTGAAAGAAATTCAACTCAGTCCAATTTCCAACCCACGTGAATTATCTTCCTAAATTACAAGTACTCCGCATCCGATCATAATCTTATTTTTCTGACATAATATCTACGTTATTCCCTTAACCATTTTAGATAGGAATACCTTCCAGCCACAACTTATTGACATTTATGTGAAACCTAATACTCACTATGACAATGTGAAATTCAGAGTTTTCAATAGCATTGAATTGTTTTTCTGGCCATGTTCACTGCTAATCTGATCATCTTCGTTGGTACAGCCCCTTTTTTCCAGAGAAATTGACTTTTTATTCTAATATAATTCTTTAACTCTTCCCAGAAGGAAAACTTCCTGCAATACGCTTGATTATATAACTACAGAACCCCCCATCTATACAATTGCCATTGGTACATGTGTGTTACTAATTTGTTGCGTCTTATACCCCAAATAAAATCAACATCAACCCGATAAAAATGCATATAAAACAGGATAGAAAAGTTCGAGAGGAAAATTATAAATCATTGATTACTTTTCACGCACTCACATATGAACACGGGGTAATTTGCAAAGAAAAACGAATAAATCATCGACTGAATTGCCAATACAGAATTGTGTAGACCAATCCATGGGAAAGAAAATAATGATGATGATAAAATAACATAAAAACGAAAGCTGCTTTCACAGTGAGATAAGAACCTAATTTCACAGGACGATGACAAGCATGAAAGATAAGGCTATCAGATAGAAACCAAGCAAACATAAAATTGAAATCAACTCACATACAAGACGCATCTGCGCATGCATGGGGAATTAGTACGCTAACTAAAAATCAAGATACACAAATCGCATCAGAAGAATGAAATTCACACTAAAAATTGAATAAACAAGATTGCAGATCTGATGAAGCTGAAAGAAGAAAATCCCAGGATCGGTAGTGAAACAATCAAAATCAAGGAAGTAGCTAAATTACACTTCACAAGAAAAAGGGAAAACGAAGAAGAAAGAGAAGGAAATTGATTGTTTCATTGAGGAAATTTTCGATGAAAGATCATCAATGATTTGAATTTACCTGCCTAGACCGAAGAGACTCATTGCTTCAGAGAAGGAAGAACGAGCGCGCGAGAGAGAGCTGGATTTCTGGTCTTCGCGTTGTTTCGTTGAGTTGGACGAAGGGGGCAAAAAAAAACGCTAACTTTTGTCTTTTTGCATGATTTCCCCTCTAATTTCGGAGAATCTGAAATATGGCCCTGTAATTGTTTCCAGCTATTTAGTTTGATTTTCCAGTGTTTTTTTTCTTTTCTTTTCTTTTCTTTTCTTTTCTTTTTATTCCAGCTATTTAGTTCGATTTTCCAGTTTTTTTTCTTTTCTTTTGTCGTTTTTTTGGTTGAATTTGACTGCTCTTTCAATGATTAAGAAAAATGATTATCGGGTTGGCTAAATGTCTCTTGAGAAAAAATTCTCTTCCAAAAAAAATTATTTTTATTTAAATATTTTTAATAAAAATATTAAAAATACACTTCAAAAGCTAATTTAAGAGGTTGTCAAATACTCTAGTTTTTCTAAAATAACTTATTCTTTAAGTTAAACATCTGAAAATGTATTCCAAACACAATTTCGTAAAAAGAGTTCTTTTTTTTTTCTAAGATACTGTTTTGATCCTATATTATCACTAAATCTTAAATTTATTCTTTCTAAAGTTAATTTTTATCAAAATTTGTTAAATAATAACAATAATTTTAAGTACTAAAATACACTACATAAATATATTTTTACGATCTAGGAAGGAGATGGTGGTAGGCTAACTAGTAACTACAATGACTAGTTTTAATATTTATTAAAGTATAAAGACTAAAATTGAGCAATTGAAAGTAAAGAACTAAAATGGTTAAAATCTAAAGTAAATGATCAATTATGCTCAATCTAATTGGACTTAATCTTATAATAATTTTGATTGGGTAATAGACATTTTATCCATTAAATTAGGTTTAGAATAGAAAAGGTTGTTAATTGTGTGTGTAACAATTTTTAATGCATCAATCTTATAAACAATAAATCATTTTCAATTAAATATCGGTTTTATTTAATTCAACAAATATGAAAATGGGAGATCAAACTTTCAACAATAGAGAAATAATAAATGTCTTATATATTGACGAGTTACTATCAATTTTAAGAAATACAAATTTTCCACCCATTATTTTCTTGGTTAACTTTAGCGATTTGTATCGTGACAACTAAATTAAAAAAAAAAAATCAACATAAAAGACAATAAGCTAAATTGAATAATGAATTAGACAATAAGAACGGGCAAAATGAGATGACGTAATAATAAACGGATATAATACTTGTATATTGAAAAAATAAATAATAAAAAAACGATATTAAGAATTCAAAATATATCATAAATTTATTTTCGATATTTTAATTTTTTTTATGTTTTAATATTATCTATTAATCAAATCAAATAAAAGACTAGCACTGAGGAAGGGGACGCGCAATTCCTAAAAATTATGAAAGTGCACTCATTTTCTTGTATAAATTGCGGAACGAAACATAACAGACAGGCCAAAAAGTTTGCTTAATTATAATAGTGGCCCTGATCTGGGCAGATCAAAGCCAATTTCGAAGGTCAGTTTTATTCTTAGGCAGCGTACGTTTGAAGCAGAATAAAATGATGCACGAAATTCAAGTACATCATGATCTCAAATACATTATTAGGGTGGAGATTTGAACTTCGACTAAAGTCGAAAATGTGTATCTTAATCGGTTGAGTTATACTCTGACAATTACACCGTTTTGATTAATGAATCTAAAACACTTGCTTAAACTATATAATATCGATTAATGTGACTTATACGTATAAGCCGAAATGAAAAATAGAAGACTAAATAAGAAAAATATTCCTAAATTTTGCTATTTGTTTCAAGCATACCTTTATTCTTCCCAGAAGTTGCAATATTAACATTAGTTTTTCATAAAAGTTTCATAACTATGCTTAAAATTAAAATTCGTTAAAATGCTAAACAAATATAGACTTGAAACAGTGTGTCAATGATCTAGAATGGAAATAAGAACATGGACATTGTCACCCTTATTTCACGTCTCAATTTTCACCCAAAATTCTCATGGATATCTATTTCAAGATAGTTTGAAAATTTATGAAAACTTGAGGATACTATTGCAACATTTGAAAAAAAAAATAGAGATTTTGTAAACGAATAGTAGAATTTGGAGGTATTTATTGTAGTTTAGCCCAAACAAAAGAAACGGCAAAACGATGAAATAAAATCAAACCAAAGTTGATTCTAAATGCAATTTAGACTAAAAACCAACTCGAATTGATTTGCTTACACTTTTATCATGTTTAAAATCACTTGGAAACACATCTTTTAATCACTCAAAATCAATTCAATCTTCAATTTTACACTTTTAAACACAATTTTTATACTATTAAAATTGATTTTTGAATGATTAAAAGCATTTTTAGAGTGATTTTGAACATGAGAAAGTAATTTTAACCGTTTCATACTCTCAAACAGGTCATAAATCCAACTTCAAGGAGACCCTACCATATTTTATTAAGAGCAAAAAAAGAATGCAAAGAAATATTGCTAAACAGTTACCAGCCATTGCCAAGAAAGAAGAGGTACATAACGGGTAAAATGCCTAGTTTTTACTCAGTCTACTCTTGGTAGCAGAAGCTCGCTATCTATGTACAACAAAACAGTATACCAATAGCTTAGTGCTTAATATGTCAACCTTTTGAACCTGCAAGAGAGACAGCTTTCACAAGTTACAACTATTTTATAGCATTAAGTTATGATGGAAAGAAAAAAGAAATTCAGAATAACATGAAGAAATTGCAATTTAATATATATATATATAAGGAAATATTGTTAATGGTAAGTGTTAAACAGTATTGTACAATTTATAAGCAAAAATGGAAAATAAAGATATCCAGAATAGTGCTTGAAGAAAATGAATGACCAGGGACTCTGGCTACATAGAATGATTGTCCTTCTTGTAAGGTATGTCAAATTAGCACATAGCATAGACTATTGATAACCAAACCCAAAGGCAACAACCAAGAAAGTGGGTCTATGTGAGATGTGTAAGGCTGATAATTGAGAATTTTGCCTAACAGCTTTATTAAATCACCAATTTATCCAAAATGCTTAAGCTGATAAGTGATAATAGATTTAATATTATATCATCTAACAAGCTTCAGCAAGAAAAATAAGAAAACTTCTCTGCGCTCAATTCACTCCCTATGTGTTACTGACAGGAACCCATCTTAAAACAATGGACAACTCTGACCAATTTCAAAGTACTGTCAGTCCCATACCTCAGTTTTGATCTGTTGCCATGCCACTTAACAGTTCACGAGAACATGGCAGCACACCAATTACAGAATGATAGG
Source organism: Benincasa hispida (assembly GCF_009727055.1). Taxonomy (NCBI): domain Eukaryota; kingdom Viridiplantae; phylum Streptophyta; class Magnoliopsida; order Cucurbitales; family Cucurbitaceae; genus Benincasa; species Benincasa hispida. The sequence continues at coordinate 437,775 of NC_052353.1, forward strand.
GCTCTAATTAAGGAAACGAGCACGTGAAGTTGGTAAGGAGAGAGAAGGGGACAAACATTAGGTGAAGTATCTTAATTAGATTTGAAAATCTGTGATTTGTTCCCTTTCCTGATAAGAAATGAATATATATGTATAACCAAAGGGAAGAAGTTACACCAAAACGTAGGGGTAGAGGTAACCCACTGAAGAGATTATAAAAAATATCCCCTCAACCTGTCATAATCGAGGTGGCTACTATAATTTCAAAAGAATTTAGTATGGTTTGAACGTTACCAAGAAGCTAAATGATACACGTTATCACAAAAAAAATCAAAAGAAACCGACTTATTGAAGTCCTCTCCAAAACTGAGATATGTGTTGAGGGATAATAAATACAGAGAAAGAGCATGAATTGGATAGGGAAGGGTAAGGTTCAAGATAGAGTTTGGCGCCTCTCCGAAACTTCTTTTTCTGCAACTAGCTGGCGGGTAAGTGAATTTTCCTAATGAAGACACTTATACTAGAAACTTAAAGCTTCAAGTACAATTGGAACTAATCCATCTAGATGCCCTTTCCAGACCCACTTTTCCTTTTTTCTGAAGTCGCTATTGATCTTTATCTTTCCCAAATGGCCAGCTTTTTTATTTACTTTTGGATCCTTTTTATATTAATGATCCACCTTTGCAAATTTATGAGCAAACTTGATGTTACAGCCTTACAGGTTGTGACCTCCATGATCACTCTATGTCATTGTAAAAGCTTATTCCATCTTATTATCATAATATGAGATGGATACACAATTTAACCAGCTCCTATCACGCCTCAAACGAAAACATTGGAATATGAAGAGAACTAAAATATCACATTCACCAAAAAGAATGAGAAAAAATTACAGGTTTCCTCCAAAAAGATGATCAGACAAGAAAAACAATGAAGATTTCAGGTAGCACGTCATTCCATTCCAATTGATAACAAAAAATTCAAATTTCTAACAGGTATAATTTCTTCACATCTGTTAGAGATGAAAAAAGAGCAAATATTAGATTACCTTTGTGGAAATGAGAGAGGCGATGACCTAGTGTTCCTAAACTTTCACAGATAAACCTAGTAGGAATGGCTGGTAAGATCTTCATATCAGGCAAATTAATCTTTTTGTCCAAGCAATCCACCTTGATGTTTGTTAATCGTCTACTTGCTTCTCTTTGCAGCCCAAATATATGCTGTGTAAAGTCATTCCATCCATTACCAACAGAAAATTTTATGGGTCGAAGACTGTTGGATTGGCTTAATTCTACTGCTCCACTTCTTGTGGCCAGGAGAGCTGTAAATTAGTTTGCCCATCAATTGTTTCATTAAAGAGTACAATAGGTAAGTTAAATAAAACATTCTCTTAAGCAGCTCGGACACAACTATTCCATTCCATGAAATAAGTATTTGAGTATTTTGATGGTGTTTAAAGAATAAAGGGGTATAACAACAAAGATGACAAAGATGATGTACCACTGTAAGGGACATGATAAAGCATATTTGCTGGAAGACCAATGCCAAGACCTGCAGCCGTGAATCCCACACAAAACCCAAGGCCACATCCAGCACCAACATAGCCAATTACTTCAGGACCAAAACCAGGACCCCATCCAACACCACAACCCATGCCTATTCCCATCCCCCAAAAGGCCCCAAGAGTTGGATGTACAGGATTCCATCTTTCGTACCTCCTAAATAGGCCTTTAATAATCATGTATACCTAGTTAAAGATAATAAAGGAGTCATGGTCTCATAAAATATTCTTTAACAGATCAGATTTAAAAAAAAATGATATGACATCAATTAAACAGTAACAGTTCTAGGCTTCCTCCATAGTATAGACTAGAAAACAAATAGACATTTATCTACGTGTCTTGAAAACCACAACCATAATATTTTCAATGCTAATTGGTGTATAGATGAAGATATAAAAATCTTGTAGCCAAAAGATACCTACAACGTAGTGTCATGATACAAAAAGAGCTCAAACTGCAATCCGAACTGTCAAAAATTAGAATTACTAAACATAACCACCCCCCTCCCCCCGATGACCAAAATCAACTTCAACATAGACATTTTGACATAATATCACAAGTATTCAATATATTCAGAAAATACCATAGGGGTTCACAACTTGCTTCATTACTGACTCCCTTTTGGTTCTATTCAAAACATATACGAAAAGGGAAAATGAAATTTGTGAGTGAATAAAGCTTAAGCTTGGATAAAACAGTATGGCTCCCAATTGTGAAGATCTATGAAGATGCATGTATAAATCAACAGAAACAAAAGATTGCTCCAAGCACAAAAGTTGCAACAGCCCATTAAATTAACCTTTTGCATAACCCCATCTCAGCCCCATGACGCCAAAGGGATAAATCCACCAACATTTTGGGTTCTACCAAAATATTAGAAGTGCAGTTATACCATATCTAAAAGGTTTAAGGAAGCGATGGACTCCAAACACTATAAAAGGATCCTATGCCTTTGGTTTCTAATTGCCTCAATTTGAAGCACTTTAAGCTTGGTATATTGGCTCAATTATGTGAGTAGTATAATGCTTTGAGAGAGTAATCTTGTAATTGAGGTCATAAAGAAATTTCTGTGTGATTATAATATGAATTTTTCTGGTCCCACATTTTTTCTCCATCAAATTGGCGTTTTTCTAAGTTATTTCTTGTGTACCCAGTTTTATTGCTTTCTTTTAATTTCTTTTTTTTTTTTCTACTTATTCCTACGGTCTTATGAAAGGTGTTAAAACATTGACTTCCTTCAAATTCTTGAAAGGTATAGTAAATAGTAACGAGAGGACTTTTCCCCATACATCATTGGAGTAAAAATTGTTGCACATTTCAACTAGAATACAGTAGTACCTATACTTCTTCCCAGTTACTTGACCGTCACTACAAATTACAAAATCCGCTAACAGGAAAATTAAAGAATACCCGGAGATTGTCACACGCCATCTCAAATATTATGATTTCAATTTGGCGGTTCACAATCAACAATTAGATCCGGATGAAAAATAACAAGAAACAGCTAAACAATTATACGTCTTATAACATTCAAACTTTGGGCAACAGCGAAATGTTCAAACCCAGCTAGGAGAATTTGTATAACTAGCTACAAGTATAAGAAATTCATTATCCCGAAATAAAACACTCCTACTCTTTTAAAACCTCCATTTCTCGCTTCCTGCCTCCATTTTTAATCATACAAACACCAAATCTTCAATAAAAAAAGGAGCCACTCTAATTAAAACTTAAACCTCAGACAAAATTCCAGCAGATTATACGAAAAACAAGGGAAAGGGGTGAGGTTTAAATAAGAATTCACACACCATAAAAACCTGCTTCAACTTCAAGTAGTGCAATCTTTGTAGACTCAGTTGCTGCGTTTCTTGTTTAGCTCTGGAGAATTCGCCCTGTGAATGGCGGGAGCTTGTCAATCCGTAATAGATAAAACGATACGCCCGAAAGCGAAAAGGCGTCCAATTCAGTTTTCTGTCTTTTTTTTTTTTTTCACTTTTTTGTCGGAGGATGTTCGAAACTAGAAAAATAAGTCTGAGTTACAGAGTAATAAAATTTTAATCATATAAATGTCTATCAATAATATAGAAATGGATAAAAATCTATTACTAATAGACGTTGATAGAAGCACCTTTTTTACTAATCTATAAATAGTTTATCATTTTTCTATTTATGAAAATTTTATTTTTTTCTCGTTTTATTTTAAATTTTTAGAAAATTTATTGCTTTTATGTCGTGTTTAAAATCTCATAATTGTGAGTATTTCAATTTATAATATAATGGATTTCAAATGAACTCATTGTTTGGTATGATGGGAATATAATGATTTCAAATTTTAGAGTGATTTCAACATCCATTTTTACTATAAAAAATGGTTAAAAATCACTTTTGATACCTAAATTTTTTCAAGAGTAACAATTTAATTCCTGGACTTTGATTTCTAATGAGTTAGTCCTATATTTTCAATTTTGTAACAATTTAGTCCCTAAACTATAATATGTAACAATTTAATCCTTGTACTTTAGAAATTGTAACAATTTTGTCCATCGCGTAGAAAATTTCATCAAAATTAGATGTCAATTTTTAATATTTTATGATGTAGATTTTATATTTTGCAAAAATATTAAGTCTATAATTAGTTTAACCGTTTATTTATGCATTAAATCTCCTTAAATCTTATTATTAATTTATATAGAGAATAAATTGTTATAAATTTTAAAGTATATGGACTGAATTATTACAAAATTTAAAATAAAGGAATTAAATGGTTACAAAATAAACTTTAGGGACCAAATATTTAAAGTTGAGAGACTAAAAATGATTTTTAATCTAAAAAAATTATGACTAGAATATTCAAATTTAGCATGCTTTCATAGGATTTGAAAATAAATTTGGTACGGTGGAGCACCATATCAAAAACTATATACAATATTTATATTGAAGTATTGATAGAAACAAGATGATGCCAATGGAAATCTTAGAAAGTTAAAGAAATGGATGAAATCGTTTAAACTATGAAAATGTAGTTAACAATTAACAAAGTTTTTTTTTTTTTTTTAGTGTTAGGAATGTGAAGATTTAAATTATAGACTTCTTGATTCTGAACACACATCTTATGATTATTAAAATTAAATCAAATTACCATTGAAAAGGAATAAATACGCTATCATGTCTAGTTTCATTTCCTATGTTGGAAGGTGTAACCATTAGCCTTTCTAAAAGTATTATTTGTGATTAGTATTTTGATTTTGGATTAAAAGAGTAATATTTGTGTTTGCATCAAGTTAACGTCCCTTCGATCACAAATGAAAAATACAAAGATAAAAAGAAATCTAAAATCTAAAATATATTTTTTTCATTAAAATATTTTAAAAAATTTTGGTGGCGTCTTAAATTGCACCCATTTTGTGTAATCTACCAACGTATCCAATCACAAGGCACAAACTTTCTTTAAAATATATTTAATATTATTTTATTATTTGTGATTGAAGGGGATGTATGGAGATGAGTGCTACAAAGAGATGGCAAATTTTCCTATCGGATCGAATCTCTATGAATCCCCGACCCAATTAAAGCAGGAAATCCCCAGTTTGATTGGTACGGAGGTCAAATCATGGATCTAAATCGATTCTCTTGTCAGGGGATGGTAGAATTCCCAGTTTGATAGGTATGGGGTAAACAAGTGATCTAAATCGGGTCCCTAGTTGAGAACAGAGAAGGGATCCCTCGCCCCCACTTCAAATGTTTGTAATTGTTTTTGTTAATATGTCAATATATTTTTTCTCATATTATTAATAATATTATATAGTTCTTAAAAAATAATTTCATAATAAAATAAATTTAGCTTTTCTATCAATTTTACAATAAAAATGCTAAAATGTTTTTTAATCATACAATTAAATAAATAAATAAAATAGTAATACTAACTTGTTATATAAAATACTAACAATTTCAATCTAAATACAAATTTTTAATTGATTTAGATAAAATATAATTAAAAATAAAAAAAATAAATCGAGGATGAAAAGTGCTCACAAGGATGGGGATGGGGAGTGCATCCCCAACCACGCCTTCGTTGTTATCTCTAATGCTACACCCAAGTATTACTCTTTTAAAAGAAGAAAAGCTTACATGTACTAAAATATGAAAAATATTTAGGTTTCTATCTTGCTCCCATGTTTATGATTCTACCTAAATGTCCTATTACAAATTACCAAGTGACAAAAAGTCGGCCAAGCAAAACTCCAAATAAGCTAATAACTCTATTTTCTTTTTTGAAAAAATATATTTTTATTATAAATGTTATAAATATGTGTTAGATAGATGTCCATGTTTATGTCAAAAAAAAAAAAAAAAAAATCAAATGGCATTCTCTCACTAACTCCACGTGTCTTTATATATGTTGTCCATATGTCCTACAATTTCATACTCTTAGTGTCCATATAATACCACATCCTACTTGCCAATTTTCTCTTAAGAAGATTCAAAGAAATCTACCACATCCAAATTTATCATACTAGATGGATCAAATATATCATCATCTTGATATATAAAATTTGTTTTTACATTTTTCTATTATGGAAGCTTGATAAATATCAACTAAATGTATTGATGTACGCCGTATACATGCTCAATGCCTAGTCATACTACATCATAAGCATTTCTCTTCAACATGTCTTGAATTCTTATTTTGTGAAGATTTTCCTTTATAATTATCATTTCGCGTAGTTCTTTTGAAATTTGAATGATTATAACGACCACCATAGAATGAATAATTATTTATTTCTTTACCAAAGCCATAACCTCAACGATGACCATGAACATTAAACTTCACAACTCACTTCAGGGAATGGTGTTGTTCTAGTCGGTCGAAATTCATGATTTTTATTAATAACTCTTTATTTTGTTCAACCATAACAAGACATGAAATTAATTCAGAATATTGTATAAAACTTTTTTCTCGATATTATTGCTGTAGAAGCATATTCGAAACACGAAATGTAGAAAATGTCTCCTCTAACATATCCACATTAGTATTTTTTTTCTACATAACAACAATTTTGAACTAATTTTAAATAATGTGGAGTTGTAATCAATTACTGACTTGAAATATTAGTACCTCAAATGTATCCATTCATAACAAGGTTTAGAAAGAATAACTGTTTTCTAACGATTATACCTCTCTTTCGAATTCTTCTACAAGAGGCGGTGATCTTTTACTGTCAGATATTTCATCTTTAGTCCCTCACGCGGATGGTGATTAAGGAAGTGTTGGGGTTCATGCCCTAAAGTCTCGTGTCCTGTAGTTTGTAAACAGTATATACGAACACCTGTGATTGTTAATATATGATATTTACTTCACATCTTGTTGTTTTGCTCAGTTATTTGTTTTATTTGCTTTACCACAAACCAATAAACATAAAATCCCTAGTTATCTGTATGTGACTCAAGCATGTATGTGGTGACATACAAGTGGATCATGTATTGAGTGATAACCAAAATGGTCTGTAGTATATGGATATAGGAGGGAAACCTTATCCTGGTAATGCTACAGACGCGACCCGCTTTGTGACATAGTCACAAGTGTTGTGACTTGTCACAGATGGTCTAATCCTGATCATTCATGTTGGGGACATGCGAACGGGGGCGTTCTATATAAAGAGTTTTTATAAAACCTGACCACGAAGTGTTAATGTGTCGTTATATAACACCGTTCATGACAAAGACTTCACTTCACTAGGATGACCATAGGTAACATGACCTCAATCCTGAGTAAGTTGGGAACTTCTGCTATTAAGAGCGGTCCTTTGATTTGTATGGGTGCGAGTGTCCAGGTCGCCGATTCAAACCTACCATTTTGGGGATTCGCCTGATTTGGGAGCTGGGAACTCAGCTACACAAGATGGAATTCACTCCTTCCCGAGACAGGGGTAAGTAGATAGATGACTCTCTTAAGGGCTGATTCCGGGGCTTAAACGATGTGGCGTCACACACCTTCTCTTGACCCGAGAGGTGTTCATACATAGTTGGACTATGTTATATTGTTCGTTAGAGAAGTCAGTGGTACTTAAGAAGTGAGATGTAACTACAGAAGCAAAACGGTAAATTGGCCCAGCTGTACTTACGAGCATCTGTGAAGGGTCATCGTACTCATGATTGGTTATATCTGATGGACACATAAATATATCTGTGGTAAGAAGAGTTCAACTGTTGGTCTTTAGTAGAATCACTGACAGTTAACAGATGGTGGATCTCGTGGCTAAAGAGTTTAGTCAGCTATTCACGTACCGTTGGAGCTTCGAGTCACAGGACCATTAGGTCACCTAGGTAGCTTGGATAAAGTTAAGAACCAGTGTTTAGGTTAATTTGAAGTGTTCAAATTGACAAGAGGAAGTTCGATTATATATGATATAATTGGACTGGTTAATTATATATGATATAATTGGGTTAAATGTATGAGATACATTATTTGGAGAAATTAGATATTAATATGATTTATATCAAGTAGAGAGAAAATACTATAGTAGATATATGATATCAAATATAGGATATAAATATAATATGATTATATTATTAATTAAATTATTTGATAATTAATGGATTTATGCATGTTCGAACGTGGGAAGTAGGGTTGCGATGGTTATGGTAACCGGCGGATTAAAACGATGAAATCGTTTTCATTTTAATCACAATCATGCATTCGTATTATCGCGTGCCCAAAAGAATCCGTGAAAGCGATCGCGAGAGCCTATACGATAGACGCTCGTTCGTCTAAACAATCGTTTGCCTCACGCTTTCTCTAAACGATCGCATACATTTTTCCTAAACGATCGTTTAGTTTTTCCTACACGATCGTGTAGCTTTACTATACGATAAGCATTTCCGCTATACGATAGTAGAGTTTCATCTCCCACTTACTTGTCGTCTACACGATGCCTTCTCCTCCGTCCTCTACCAAACTCACTAAAGCCCACTCTTTGGATTTTTGACACCGAGAATACCCGGGTTTCTCTTGTGGTGGTGTCGTCCATGCTGCATTGTTCGTGTACGTTCAGATCGTGTTGTTACAGTCGACATACTCGTCGGGTGTTGGTAGATCGGTGGGAGGTTTTCCACTGCTTAAGGTTTAGACATATGAAGAGAGTATTCATCTGGTATGAACCTTTTTCCTTGCTAATTATTGTATTCTGAGCATACCGATAATGAGTTTTATATGCATAACTGAATGTGTTGAATGTATATCGTTTATGTTTCGGTCACTGTGAATCATAACGATCTAAACCCGCTCATGGAACTCTCGGTATGAGATCCTTCAGGAAGATCATGGATTTTGTCTTTTCCTAACTGGATGTCGTATTCCCTTCTTTAATTATTTCCTCAAGTTCATGGCATCCAAGTGTATTTTGGCATCAAACACCCATGCCAAATAATTATTATCATTAATGTCAAAGGCGGTGAATTCTAGTTTTGTAAGATTTATCGTGGTAACACTATCACAAAACATTATAACCATTTTAGAAATTTAATATATACCAAACATGCAAAACAACATTTAATTTATTAATTATAATAAAGAGAGACAAAAAAAAAAAAAAAAAAGACTATATCTAGGACCTACCTTCAGTAAAGGAAACGATAAAAGCTCGTGCCACTCTTGTTGTAAATTTGATGAGCAAAACAAGGCACCATGAAAATACCAAAATTGCAAATACAGTACAAAGTTCAGCAAATTTAATTAAAGGATTTGAAAAGGCAAATATTATTTTGCCTAGAGGAACAAAATTTATAATCGATAATGCATTGATCTCTAATTAACCAAAGAGAAATCTATTAAGTTTTAAATGAATGGGTTGGAATTCCCTACAGCGAAAGTAATTGAATGTCATTGTCTTTAAATTTTGCTTTACAAAACATACAATATAATTCAAAGCGACATAAACACAAGGATTAATCTAAGTATGCTTGCACTGTGATAAAAATAGAGAAGAGGGATAGGATGTCACATACTCTCGAAGACACCATCTTCTTGCTTCCTTTCCACGGCATGAACACAGACTGCTTCTCTCGATCTCCCAAACTTGGCACCATGAATACAACAACAACAACAAGGAAGTGGATACCACCACGAGATCTTCCTCATTATTCTCAAGGTGAGAATCACGGTAGAGTTTCATGGGCTCGCTTGGAATAATTTTGGTGAAGGGAGATCTTTATTTTGAGAGAGGAAGAAATACACAGTGAGAGATTGAGAGACTTGAAGAAGATGATCATCCCCTCTTTCCTATTTTTCACGTAATTGAATGAGATGTTAAGGGAAACCACTTCTCCTTATTTTTAACTACAAATTTTGAGAGAATAACTCCCAAAGAGAGTTGTTAAATTAAATGCAAATTCAAAATTTTAATTTAATATATATCAACCATTTTAATACATACATTATATATATATATATATAAACTATATTTTATATTATATCACATATAATATAACTTATAATTTGTTATTGCTCGGATAACCTATGTATTAATATGAATCATATTTATATTAATTTTAATCTATGGTATTAATATGAATCATATTTATATTAATTTTAACCTATGGTATTTATATGAATCACATTTAAATAACTATCTATCTCATAAAACTATATAAATTTAATATGAATCACGTTCACATTAATTTTAACAGATAGTTTTTATATGAATCACATTCTTATAAATAATATTTGAATCATATTCAAATATTTATTTCTCTTATAAAATTATATATAAATTTAACATGAATCATATTCACATTAATGTTAACATATAGTTTCTATATAAATCATATTCATATAATTAATATTTGAATCATATTCAAATATTTATTTCTCTCATAAAACTAATATAATGTATCAACATACATTACGCTTTATAATATATTGACATACATTATAATGTATCAACATGCATTATTTAATTGCATCTTATACAATTAATTTCCTCTAATTAATTTGAACAATTCAAATTAAACCAAAATTAATTTAATTTTCATTAGTCCTTATTGAGTTAACAACAAGACCTTATGGACCAATAGATTGAAGTTCCAATGATACTTGATTAATTAATTGAATTATTTAATTAAACTAATCAACCTTTATTAACTGTCGGTCCCTGCATTAAAGACCGACAGCTGCACTCTTCCACTATAAATATTCCTGTATCCATTGGATATAACCAAACCAATCAACAGTGTGTCAGCCCTTCACAAATTACTCGTAAGTATAGCTGGGTAAAATTACCGTTTTACCATCGTAGTTACATCCAACTTCTTAACTACCATTGATCCCTCTAATAAACAATTATAGTCCAACTATAACTGAACCCCTATCGGGCCATGAAAGGGTGAGGTGCCTCATTTTTTAAGTCTTGAAATCAGTCCTTAAAGGAGTAATTTATCTACTTACCCTGACAACGAGGAATGAGTGAATTCCTTCTTGTGTAGTTGTGTTCCCAATTCCCCAATCAAACAAATCCTCAAAATGGTAGGCTTATCAAGTTGACGACTCTGGCCACTCTCACCCATATAAATCAAAGGAACACTGGCAGGAGTTCACAACTCACTAAAGATTCAGGTCAAGTCACCTATGGTTATCAGAAGTTCGCAACTCACTCAAGATTCAAATTATTTGTAGCACTTTACAACAATTATAACAACTACAAAGCAAGTTCTATCAATAGTGTTACCAAGATAAGAAATTCAACCTTATCCATATACTACAGACCATTTAGAAATCACTTAAACATGATCCACCCGTATGTCTCCACATACATGTTTAAGTACATTAGATAATCTTGGATCCTTGTATAGTGTCTTATTGCATATAAAACTAATCAACTATTAATTCAAATAACAGAACTACAAGGCTTTAGGGCATACATCCCAACATTAAAGATATACGTTGTAATGATTATCATATTGAGACGACATAAAGAATGAGATAGAGTATCTTTATATCATATCTACTATCTTGCATAAAAATGTATACTGAAAAAGTTGTTTGCTTTATCATCTGGATTATATTATTGAAACAACTTGACTCTCTAACACTTACAGGAGGACGTTACTACATGCATGCATGACTTGAAAATGGGACTTTTCTAAATTTAAGGAAAAGAAACAAAACCTTTTTTGTTAAATAAAGCTTTAAAATAATAAAAGCATAAAATCACTATTTAGAGTATCCCTAACTCAATTTAAAATAAATTAAATAAATAACCAAAATAAATAATCAAAGAATTTTAAATGTCTGACTCCTAAACCAAAACATAGATATTCGAGAAAATATATGTGCAGAAGCGATGTTAAGTCCTAAAGCTTAGTCATGGACTCATCTTGCCATTTGCCGATTGGTGCATTCCTTTACCGAAAAACATGTAGAGAAAAGGATGAGTATATAAATACTCAGTAAGTGACCAACTACTAACTCCGCTAGGTGATCTTGTTAGCCATCTTATTGAGACACAAGTGTACATCACGTATCATAGGCATAGGCATAAGGGGTAAACCCGAAGGCACGCTTTCATAGGCAGTGATTCCGAAGGATCACAATCATAAGCATAGGTGGGGATCCCATAGGGACACTGAAACATGAACATAAGAAATGAACTCAAAGGTTCACAGACATGAGATGTATAGAGTTCGATAGAAGTGCTGACAGTCACTATTAGTCTAACATGCAACATTCAACATCCAAATTTCGTATCAAACCATAAACATATTATCATAACTCATAAGTCCCATAACACCCTCAACGATCCATCCATTAGCAAATCATTCCATCACAATAATATCATACTTTCACATGTATACACAATCTTCACATCAACTTAGTTATGGCATTTGGATTGAGGGCAAACCGGTAGGAAGACACTTAGCTCGAGTTGTAAGTCCAAAAATTAATCCAAGCAATCAATCTCCAACAAAATCTTGATCATGTTTATTCAACCACTTGACAGGAGGCTGAGAAGTTAGACACTGTGGTGACAGGTACGCTTCCAATCTTGGGTCACTATGCATTGGTGTTGTTTGATTCCGGTTCATCTCACTAGTTTATATTATCAATATTTATAAAGTATGCAATGTTAGAATTAAAGCCTTTACATTATGTCTTATCAATCTCTACTCCATCTGGAGAAATTATGATAGCAAGTTTAAAGATAAAGGCGTGTCATATTGAAATAGCAAATCATACACTAGATGTGACCTTAATAGTCTTGAATATCCGTGATTTTGACATAATATTGGGCAGGATTGGTTGGCTGCTGACCATGGCAGTGTAGACTACTCCTGCAAGGAGGTGACTTTTAATCCTCCTATGGATGCTAGCTTTAAATTTAAAAGGGTCAAGACCATGGTCTTGCCTAAAGTAATTTTAGCTATGAAAGCCAACAAGTTGCTTAACCAAGGTACCTATAGTATCTCAGTGTGGTTGATGAAAGAACTCGTGTGAGCAGAACCTAGAGCGAAGTGGATCAACCAAATTCTATAAATTATCGAATGTAAAGTTTACAGTAAACATACAAGAGATATGCATTTAAAGTTAAATTACAACATGCTTTTACAAAAAAGGGGTTCAAGATACATTACCTTTGAAGACCTTTTTCTTCACGAATCCTCCCTCGAACGGAATCAACTTCTTAAAGACCTTCTTCAAGATTTTCTCGAACCAAAATCCAAACACAACCACAAAAAAGTCCTTGGTATTCTCAGGGTGAGAACCTAAGAGTGGTGGGCTCTGACTATGTTGGTTAGGAGGGATAAGTTTTAGTGGAGGAAGAAGAAGATTGAGAAAGCTTTTACACGAAACACAAAAGACAGAACACTTTTGTAAGTTTCTCAATCGTCTAAAAACAACAACATTCAAGAAGAAGAAAAATTATTTTTCTTTTTATTCTCTTTTTCACCATAAAAACCATAACCACCCACTAAAGTGGTTTGAGAGAAAAAAGTGGGAATATTATTCAAAAAATAATAATATAATATAAATAAATATGACAACTAACTTATCATATTATATTTAAATTAAATTATATGTTATATCAAATATAACATATAATCTATAGTTTTAATATTGTATCACATACAATATAAACTATAGTTTCTTTTCTCTATTTTATGGCATCAATAAATCTCATTTATATTAAATTTGACAACTATGAATCACATTCATAGAAAATATATTTGAATCTCATGCAAATATTTATTTCCTCCCATTTAGCTATAATATATCACGTACATTATGACAATTATATCATATATAATTGAAACAATTTAATTATATCATATATAATTAAATCTCTCTTATTAATTTGAATAATTCAAATTAACCCAAAAATTAATTATTAACTAAATTCTTTTGAGCTACTAAGGGGACCTCATGGACCTGTAACTTGAAGCTCCAATGGTACATGAATAATTAATTAAACTCTTTAATTACATTATTCATCATTCGTTAACTGTCGGGCACTCCATTAAAGATTGACAGTTGCACTCTTCGCACTACAGATATATTTCTATGTCCATTGGATATAACTAATCAACAGTACGATGATCCTTCACAAATTGCTCGTAAGTACAGCTGGCCAAATTATCGTTTTGCCCCTGTAGTTACATCTAACTCCTTAATACCACCGATCCCTCTAATGAATAATAGATTATAGTCCCACTATGGATAAACCCCTTTCGGGCCAAGAGAGGGTGTGGCGCCACATGATTCAAGACCTGTAATCAGCTCTTAAGGGAGCAATTTATCTACTTACCCCTGCTTCAGGGAAGGAGTGAATTCCATCTTGTGTAGTTGTATTCCCAGCTCCTCAATCAGACGAATCCCCAAAACTGTAGACTTATTGAGTCGGCGATCTGGCCACTTCCACCTATACAAAATTAAAGGACCGCCCCCATAGGCAGAAGTTCCCAACTCACTCAGGATTCAGGTCATGTTACCTATGGTCATCCTGGTGAAATTTAAGTCTCTATTATGAACATCATTATATAATGAGACTAAACATTTCGTAATCCGGTCTTATACAAATTTTTTTGTATAGAATATCCCCGCTCACATGTCTAATACATGAATGATCATGATCAGATTATTTGTAGCACTTTACAACAATTGTAACACTAACAAAACAGGCCATACTCGTAGTGTCACTAGGATAAGGTACCCAACCTTATCCATCTACTACAGACTATTTAGATTATCACTTAAAAATGATCCACCCGTATGTCACCACATATATATTTAAGTTACATCGATAACCTTGGATGTTAGTTTAGTGGTTTGTGGTTAATACAACTAAAATATCACATATTTTATAGACAATGTGAATAAAATATCATATATTTTATTAATCATAGAAAGAGATTGTTCAGTAATGTTTACAAACTATAAGACCTTACGAGATTTAGGACATCAACCCTAATAGTTGACCCCTACCCTGTCTCTCTCCCTCACTTAGTCAACTAAGTCTAACTACTGGATAAGTCTGTCACTGTCACATCTGAACCGAGTCGTCGACGTCCGCCGCTCATTCGCACCAAATGACTTCATCGCACACTTAACCCTTAAGATCTATGAAGTCACTGCCTTCACAACACCGTCGGTTGCACACTGTCTGCTCACCCACGTTGGGTTTATTTGTTTGACGTTACCAGTCGCTACTTTGTTCAGCCTTCGAACGTTGCGAATCGTCGATGTCTCTGTCTCTCTCTTGGCCTTTGATAACTTGTAGAAATACAAGTTATTTATGTCGTTTTATTTAGATTATACGGCAAAAATAAGGAAAAGTTGTGTCGACAGTATAGAAATTGGCTTAGAAATATGAAAATGGTATCGTGAACACACCCGCTAACTCCATTGCGATGGCGAAATTGAATGTCCAAGTCTTTGTTTTGTAAGAAATAGGTCACCAGATGCAACAATCGCTCGAGGACAAAAATGAACAATGCATCCATATTGCATGCGACAATCGATCAAGAACGAAAAAGAATGTCGCATCATCACAGCATGCGACAATCATTCAAGAACAAAGAAAGAATAACGTAATTGCAATGCATGCGACGATCGATCATGGACCTAAATGATTAACGCATTTCCACTGCATGCGGCAATCGACAAGAGATCAAAACAATTACACCGCATGCGGTGATCGATCGAAGATGAGAAAAGCAACACATTCACAAGGACTTCTGACAAGTGTACAACTTTTCTGTTGTATGATTTTGACAAATTGATCGTGGAGCAGAGCGGACATTTCCACTATGCCATGGCAGGAATTATCAGATTTTCAATGTGGGACCACTAATATAGAAGGATCCAAGGTCTATAAATAGCTTCCTCAAATTCAATGAAAAGGAGGCTGGCCTGAAGAGATAATCCAGAGAAAATCCGGGAGAATGACGAGACAAGACTGAAAGGTAAGTCTCCGAGCATGAAATTATTTCCATCCCCGAAGAAGAAGCTCTGTGTAAGAGGTCACTTCTACCTAGAAAGCAAACCTAAGAGGGAAGCTTTCCACTCCATTTCTTCCACACGCCGACAAGCACAACATCTCCGGTCGGGATCTGTGTCAAGACATTAACACTCTTTTCATATTTTTTTTTTTTTATTTTCCAATTCATCTATCTTTAATCTTTCATTCACCATCTGTAACAAACACTGATTTCTATATTTTAATATCATTCTACACATTCATCATCCATTTTCTTCATCATGTGTAACTAATCCCCTGAGTAAAGGGGAAGGATTAAACGAGTAAGTTAATCCTTGTTAAGGAAATCGGTTGAGTTAGCTAAAGCATGCTCAACGACATCTTCACCTATGAGAGCAGAAGTGAAGATGTTATTCCGCCTATCGAAAGAAGGTTGGAAGAATGTGTTAACTAAAGGGAGAAGTATTTCTAGAGGTGGAAACAATCTTGCGTTCATCATGTTCATCTATGTTTCACCATAGACATATGAAAACGCGGCCGATCACTAAAAGGTGTAAGCCAAGGGAAAGCGAAACCTTAGTTGCGTCCTCAGCAAGATTGATGAACTTGCGATGTCCTTTCCCTCGACCCATTCTCTTTCTGACTCACTTCTTAAGACTTGCCATCGTATTCATTAGATTCTTTTGCACAACTTCACAGCCAGTCCTCAACTTGTATATTAATAGTTTAGTCACTTATTTTATCACCGTAATTTACTTTATCGCATTTTATTTTTCAGCGCCTTTTAATCTTTACCGTAATTTACTTTTCATCGCAATTTACTTTTACCGCATTTTACTTTTCTACAAACCCAATTCATTATTCTTTATTTTAATCTGTCGTATATACCACATTAATATCGCATTAATTACAACAATCCTCGTGTTTGACCTCAGATCACTCTGAGAAACTTACGTTGGAATTATACTTGGTTCCAGCGTAAGAAAACTTGAGACATGCACTACACGAACGCATACTACGAAGCATTTGAGCATCATGCATACATTTAGAATGTAGTATCGCAATATTATAAGTCATAGCGCATAAGCATAAGCATTCCATTTTTAAATCTTTACAAGTTTTTGGCGCCATTGCCGGGGACAAGAACTTGAATCATTCATCAACGCATAAAATTTATCTTTACAACCTTCCACATAAATCTCCGCCGAAAATCATCACTGACGTCCGATTTGTGTCCAGCACCAGTTTCGTTCAGTAGGGTGTTGTTGTTGGGTCTTGCTGTTGACAAATCTCGTTGGTTTGTGCCACTTTTTGTCGAATTCTTGAAGTTAGGTGAGGATTGGCTATTTTGGATAAGTTTTAAGACCTTTCTTGGAAATATGAAGTACCCACTAGTGTTGGTTTCAATTTTTTGAAACCCGTTGTGATTAGATTTTGGATTCAAGACTTGGAAGTCATTAACGTGTTAATCATTTAGTGTTGAGGACCATCTTCAAGTGATTGCTTGGTAAGTATTAGAATGTGAAGTTTTTTTTTTTTTTTTTTTACTATTAACGGTGTTGTAATTTTGGGTTATAATGCCTAAATTTATTTGTTAGTTTTTTAGGCTTGCCATTGGGAAATGTCGAGTTGGTTTCAAACTCAACCATGCTTTGGGTAAGTTTAGAAATTCATGAGTGAAATTGTCTTTGGAAGCAAAACTCTAAATACTTAAGTTTGGTTGTGATTTTATGTTAGGAGTTCAAGCCAAGTTTACTTTAATCAAAGAAGAAGGTTATTTGCTAATTGTTAAGCCATAAACTCGAGGTAAGTGATTTACTACTGGTTCACCCTTAAACCCCAAGTTGATGTTAAGATCGTGAATACACTGAATGCATGCTTCCATTATGAAGAAATGATTTGTTATGATGGACTGAAGAATGGATTATTAAGGTTTTCTGGAAACCTATAGTTATGTTACTGAGTTTGTAATATCGTGTTCGTGGTTTGATACAAAAATTTGGATGTTATATGTTGCACGCTGGAATAATGGTGATTGTTAGCACTCCTATTGGGATGCGTACATCTCATTTTTTTTGTGGACCTTCGAGTTCACTTTTCATGTTCATATTCCAGCGTCCCTACGAGATCGCCATCTATGCTTATGATGTGACTCCTCCAGAATCACTACCTATAAAAGTGTGCTTTCGAGTTTACCCTTTATGTTTATGATACCTGATGTACACTTGTGTCTCGATGGGAAGACTAACAAGATCACTTAGTGGGCCCATTTTAATACTCACTTTATTCTCAACATGTTGTTTAGGTAAAGGGAAGTATAGAACGGTGAATGACAAAAAGAATCCATGGTCGAGTCTTTGGAACTTGACATCGCTTCTACACATATTTTCTCCAATTTTTATGTTTTGGGTTAGAAGTCAAACATTCAAATTCTTTTTTTTTTTTTAACTTATTTATTTACTTATTCATTCATTCATTCATTTATTCATTCATTTTAAATAGGAGTTAGGAGTAACCCGAACCATGAATTTATGTTTTTATTCTCTTGGCGCATCACTTAATAAAAGTGTTTTGTTTCTTTTACTTAAGTTTGAAAAAGTCATATTTTCACAATATGCATACATGTAGTAACGTCTTTACAATATGTTTAGAAAGTCGGATTGTTACAGATGGTATCAGAGCGGAACCTCTCCCAGTAAGATGTGGTTTCAAGATGAACCAAACAGAAGTTGGTGAGCATGTAATGACTCTAGTTTACGAGGGGTACATGAATGAATCGAGATCATGTTCGAAATGAGAAGGTTCTTAAGGACATGAAATTATGGTTGAGAAAGGCTTAAATGAAACTGTTAACTATTAACATGCAGAAGCAATTAGGATTTTAAGCGCTCTAACTACATTAATTTTTAGGTTACAAGCATGCATGTTCATAAATATAGAGATTAGGGTTTGATAGCACAATCTTTGTAGAACTAAAAAATCCAGCAATCTCTCCTTGAATTCTGAACATGAACTATTCGTAAACTACTCACTATAAGATTTTTTACCTGTTTCGATATTTTTTTCCCGACGCATTCATTTTCGTTTGCATAGGCATATATATCTTGACGAAAATTTAGTGTGTCAGCCAAAATTTATGCCGACGAAAATTGGAACTTATTCCGACAAAAATATGTATGGGGAAAAGTCATTAAAAAACCCCTTCTTCTTCCCCCTCCCCCTCACCCCCCATCGATTCCCTCCTACCTCACTATTCTTTCCTTTTTCCTTCCTCACACCACGAATTCACCTCCTCCACCCCTACTCTTCATTTCCCTGTTATTTTCCCTTCCCCCTCCATTTTTTTACACAAACGGCCACTGCTCCAACACCGAACGCCAATGCACACTACCTTCGCACGCCGTCACACGCACTGGTTGGTTCTTCTTCTCTTTCCTTTTTTCTAATAAATATTATTCGTATGTTGTGTTTGTATTATTATTCGGATAAAAGGTTTTGTTTCAGATTGGAATTTCAGATTGGAATTAGGATATTCATTTGTTTATGAATGAAATTATTCTTCTATCTTTCGTTTGTATGTGATTGGAAATAATGAAGGATGAATTATTTATGTATTTTGGTTTTAATTTTGTACATGAGATTCATTTGTTAATATTCAAGTTTAATCTTTCCTTTTTATGGTTATAATATGCTTTAAGTTTTAAAATGGAATTGCTAAGGATATTTAAAGTAAATTAACTTGATTCACACTTTTTACTTGCTAGTGTTAAATCATCGATTGACCCAAAAAACTTAAATCGATAGGTAAAGGTAAAATTGATATCATATCATCTAAAAAAACTCTAGTAAAGAGTCGTTTTGTTTGATTAATTAAAAAGATTGTGAGGAAAAATGAAAACTTTGAAAAAAAAAATTAGAAAATGGAAAACATTTACCTTTTAGCTTCATTTATTTAGCTTTTATCAATAAAGATTCACGATCACGAAAATTTGACCCTTTTTCCTTACTAATGTTCTCGTCACATGCTTGATGCAGACCGACCCTTCTGTAAAGTAAGAAGGTACACTGGAAATGTAGTGATTTCTCTCTTGTTCTCATCATAAAGGCCAAAACTAAGAGATAATGAAATATCTCCTTCATATAGCCAAAACTTAGACATGCTTTATTCATTTGGTTCAACGATGAATAAAGATTGGATTAAGCTTAAAGATAGATTCTCAAAAGAGTCCATTGATGGAGTTGCACAATTCATGGAAGTGGCAAAGTGTCATGTAAATGGAGAGGGGAAAACGAGATGTCCATATAAAAATTGTGAGAATTCAATTAATACTAAGGTTGAAGCGATTGTTTTCATCAAAATACATTGTGTCTAAGATGCGATGGCATAAGGATAAACGAGTTGAAACCAATGGTGTGTTGTAACATCTAGCTGATGCTGAAGGGTGGAAATATTTTGATAGAGAGTTTCCTAAATTTTCTTTAGATCCAAGGAATGTTCGGTTAGAAAAATGTCATGTTGAAGTCAATAGTTTCGGGTTTTCAAGATCAATTGACTGAAATCACAAGACAGTTAGCTGCGCAACAAAAGCAAAGAGATGGATCTTCAAACAACTTGGTACGTTATGACAACTTTCAGTTTTTGGTTACTGGATTTAGAAACTTAATTTGGTTGTTATGTGGCTATCCTGCAATTATAGTAGCCACTTCAAATATGAGCATTTTAGTGGATTTAGGAACGTCATTTATTTGTTGTAATTATTTTTTAGATTATCTAGAAGCCTAGTTGTGCACTTTAAAGGAACTTTGTTATTGAATTTATTTGTAGGGATCCAAAAGTTGAATTATATGCTTCTAGGACTATCAAATGACGGGTTTAACCTTGAAAGAAATTTAGGAGGATTTAGGGGGGATGGATTCACTTCGGCACTTTCTATGCATTTGTTGCTACTCTCGAGTTTAAATGGCATTTAGGTGGAACTAGGACACATTCGTAGCTTGGAAGGGGAGGGGAATGTATATGTTGTAATTGTGTTTTAGATTATTTTGAAGCCTAATTGTGGACTTTAAAAATAAATTCTTGGCTTATTTACAGGGATCCGATAGTTGTGGAGGTTTAAAGGGCGTTTATTTATTTGTTTAAGTGGATTTACGACATGGCCGTAATGTGGGGGAGGGGTTCACGTCTTTATTATAACCATTTTAATCACTTTTTAGATAGTAAAATGATTAGTTGTGGTGTTCATGTTTTAATTATGAACATTGACGACATGTTTATAGCTTGAGAGAGAGATCATTTCTCATCATTTTAAACATTTTTGTTTAAGTCTTTACTGATTGTTAAGATCTTTTTGTGCATTTTTCTTTGTTTATTTTAAGAAAGTTTTAATAATATTTGTTTTTCCTATTTCGGGTTGTTCATGTAAATTTTTAAAGATCATTTTTTTTAATTGCGAGAAGATTTTGTGAGATGATTACTTAGTTTGGTTTAGTATCTCACTTATTTTGGCTTAGGGAAGATTAAACTTTTTTTTGTATAGGGGATTTGTAAAAAGTTAGAAAAGCTCAAATTTAATTGTATATACAGCTTTTGTTCGTAGAATTTTATAGTTTGTATATTGAATATTAGTTTTATTTTTAAATATATAAGCTTACTTTTGTTATATTTATCCCTAATTGATTCGTTTGAAGACTAATTTTTGTTTGTGATAATTAGGTATTAAGAAAATAAAAAATTTGTTTATTTAATTGTTACAAAAAATATAAAAAATTATAAACAACTTATGCCAACACAAATAAAGGTTGGTAGAAATCTGTCTATTGAACTGAAATTTTGTTATTTAGGAGTATGCTTTTTCCGATGCAAATTGTATTTTATTGAGGAAAAACATATGTCGACGCAAACAACTGTGTTGCCAAAAATGGTATTTATGTCGACGAAATAGTTTTCGTCGAAAGGAACTTCTCCCGATATGGATACGTCGACGATTATGCCGACACAAAAAAATGTGTTGGCATAACCTATCCCGACGTTTTTAATACTTTGTCCAATATTTTTTTGCATGGGGAAATGTGAAAATTCTTGTAGTGACTATAGGAGTCCTCCCTACTATTATCCGACCTTGAAACGGATTGTGGGATCCAAATTGATATGAGATATAAGGAAAATTTGAGGATAGTAGAGTTTTGGGTGTGAAAATTTTGAAAAAACTAAAATTCTTCAAAAATCAAATTTTGCATGAAATTTTTACAACTATTAAAAATTTCTATTTATAAAAGAATTCATGCAAAAATGAATTCACAAAATTTTGACACAAAAAACATGCAAATTACGTGGGTAATTAAATGTATACTCAGTGGGTTTTGTGGGATAACCCACCAACTTTAAATTTCCATTTAAATTTGAGATTTCATAAATTTCAAATAAAAAGATTGCAAGAGTCCAAAAATTTTAATTTTAAATTAAACTAATTCTAATCATTAATTTAAAATAATAATTAAATAATTAAATTGATTTAATATCAAATATTAAATTAATAAAACACCTATCCCGAACTCGAATCCCCATTATGTATACAATATTTAAATATTTTCAACTCTCCAATTTGTTTAATTCCGCAACTAAATGTTAATTATATCGCATATAATTAATTATAATTCCCCAAACCGAATTTGAACATTTCAAATTCTCTCGATACATTGTTTTAAGGTTTAGTCCGTTATAAATTAGCAGGGGAGCTCATTGACCTAATTAACCAACATTCGTTAACTATCGGGACACTCCACTAAAGTCCAGTACCTGCACTCTCTTCGCTGTAGATATATTTTTGTCTACTTGATTCGATCATGATTAGTAAGTCGATCCTTCCTAGGTTGTTCATAATTACAGTTGGGTCAAAATTATCATTTTACCCCTGTAATTACATTTTACTTCTTAAATCTCATTGATCCTCTAATGAACAATCACTACAAGAAATCATACCTTTCCAATGCTTAAAATAATCGAAAAATGGTAAAAAAAATGCGTCGGGAGATCCATTCTCGACGACGTATCGGTCATCGGGAGTTGGGTCGGGAGAAGTCTGTAGGGAGTAGAAGATGCGCAAAGCCTACCGTCGGGAGTTGGACGCAACTCCTGATGGCTCATATATGGCGTTGGGAGTTTGTGAACAAACTCCCGACGCATTATATACGGTGTCAAGAATTTATGCACTCCCGACATATATATTGTAATCGTTGGGCCAGCGGGCGGGAATTCAATTTCAAATTTAAATTTGATATTTGAACTCCTGACGGCTTACCAACCGTTGGGAAATAGTCATTGTTTAAAAAGAAAAAATAGTTTGTAATTTGTAATTTTTATTTTCTTTAATTTAATTTTAATAACCTATAAAACATTATTAAGCAACTCAAACATATTCACATAAGAAATAAAACAAACAAACAAAGTCCATACTATTTTTTATTACCTAAAATAGAGAGCAGTTACAAGATAGTTTAAAAAGAAATATGTCTTCACAAATACATAAAAGAAATAACATAAAACAAAGTCAAGAAATATGTCTTCACAAATACATAAAAGAAAGAACATTAAGACAACATCTGGAACATAGCATCTCCAACAACATTCCAATCTCATTTCCAAACAGCATCCTACAACAAAAAAAATAAAATAAAATAAATAAAATCCAAATGTCATAAACTTCCAGAAACAAACAAAAAACTCCAAGTTCAATTCCAAAACGAGTATAACTGATCTCAACGCACCCCCACAACATTCAAACATCATAAACATCCACTAACACATAAAAAAAACTCCAACTTTCCCCTCAAAACAATTATAACCAAACTCACCCGACCCCCCACAACATTTAAACTTCATAAACATCCACAAACACACACAAAACTCCAACTTTCCCCACAAAAACAATTATAACCAAACTCTACCCATCCCTCACAAGATTTAAACTTCATAAACATCTATAAATACATACACACATGCACAAACTCCAATTCACCCCCCACAACATTCAAACTTCATAAACATCTACAAACACATAAAAACTCCATGTTCAACTCCAAAATCAGTATAACCAAACTCAACCCACCCCCCACAACATTGGAACTTCATAAACATCCACAAACACACAAAAAAACTCAAACTTCCCCCCCAAAACAATTATAACCAAACTCAACCATCCCCCACAACATAAAAACACATCAAAATCCAGTTGTTTGGCAACCATAATTGCAAAATAGGCAACAATTTATTATCATAAAGCCACTAGTGAGACATAACTACTTCGCTATCATAACTGCAGGATAACAACATCTTAGACAACTAGATAATGAAGTAATCATACCTAATTCGATGGCTATCCTCTCTGTGATCATATCATGCCTTCAATCATTTTTTTCAATTCTTCTATTTGTCTTGTATGATCCTCTCTCATTTGTTTTTAACGTCTTCAAGTTTTTTAATCCTTGATTTAACTATTTGAAAAAATTGGTTTTCAATTCCCCCACCTTCCTACTTTCCGTTCTGAGTAGATGACGAACTTGATGAGCTGCTACCCCTTCTTAACTTAGGTTTACGGCCCCAACCTAGGCCTTTTACAAATTTGGGTCATCTATCCAAAACCATCTCACTGATTTTATCCCCTATTAGTAGTTGAAAACCTTCTGGAGTGGGGTTAGATTGTAATTCTAACATTTGATTATGCACATATTAATTAAGTGTGTAAGTACAAACAACTTAACTTAAAAATGAAAAACAAAATGAAAATAAACCAAAATTGGTTACATGTGCATCCTTAACTGCCTGATTCATGATCTAGTTTATTATGTAGATTCTGGATATTTATCTGATCTACGTAAAGTTATATCTCGAACATGTTATCTATTGAGGATCTGTTATTGTTGGGTTTTATATCCTAAAACTCGTGGTTTGTAAACAATAAAACTTATTCTGAAAATTCAATAAGTTGTTATTGAATATATGAATTGCTTATTTCATTTTAGAAAGAAATCCAATAAACTAAAAGATCCATGACTATTACATAAGTACTTGAACTTTATGTGGAGACATAAAAGTTGATTAGGTTCGAGTAAATAGTCAAAATGATCTATAGTATATGGATAAGGTTGGGTGTCTTATTTTGGTAACACTATTGGATGCGGCTCACTTAGTAGTTGTTACAAGGAGTTGTAAAGTGCTTCAGACGATGTGATCCTAATTCGTACGTGTTGTGACATGAGGAGTGGGAGCGTCCTGTGTAATGGGTTTGTACAAGATCATACCACTAAATTAGTTACCTTACTTTATAACACTGTTTACTGTTTTAGACTGGCCATTTCAAAGTGATGACCTAGGTAACTTGACCTCAATCCTGTGCTAACTATGAACTATTGTTTATTCGGGATTATCCTTAGATTTACATAGGTGAGGGTTGGCTCAACAGCGTCGGCTTAATAAACCTCCATTTCACGGGTAAGAATGGGTAGATAGCTGGGGACATAGGGTGCAAGATGGAATTCACTCCTACCTGCTTTCAGGGATAGTAGAGAGGTTGTTCCCTTAAGTGCTGACTCCATGTCTTGAACAAGGGGCCCCACCCTCACATTTGCCCGAGAGGGACCTGGTTTAGTGATTGGATCATAAACCAATTGTTCATTAGAGGATTATTGGGAACTTAAGGAATAAGACGTAATATCGGGGGTAAAACTGTAACGACCCAAATTTCTAGCATGTTCCTAGGACGCTACTCTATGCATGCATAATCTTGGCAATACATTTCTCGAAGAATAATTAAATAAAAGAGATAAATTTTTATTTCATTAAATAAAGCTTAAATAAATAAAGAAGAGAAATCCTAGAAATATCGTTCGGGGTACCCCTAACCCAACTTTAAAATAAATCAAGGAATTAAATCAAGGAATATTTCATAAGATTTTTAAAATGCCTAACTCCTAAACCAGACTCTAGTACATGAAACTTAAGTGCAGAAGTAATAATTCGTCCAAATAGTCAGGTCACGGAGCTCTCTTGTCATTCGTCGGTCTATCTTTACCCTTACCTACATGAAAGGAAAGGGATGAGTATAAAAATATACTTAGTAGGCGACCCACTACTAGGCCCATCAATGATCTGTTAGTCTTTTCATTGAGACAGAAGTGCACAAGGGCATCATAGGCGTAGGCACAGGCATAACATAGGCATAAGGGGTGAACTCGAAGGCACGCTTTCATAATTGGTAGCCCCGGAGGGCACAATCATAAACATAAGTGGTGGTCCCAAAAGGATAATGTACATAAGCATATGGTGCAGGCCCGGAGGCTCACAACATGCGATGTGCATAGCCCAATGGCAACACTAACAGTCACTGAAATCTCATACAGACATAAAGCATTCATCCAACATCATAAATCATGCTAAAACTACGCAACCGTTTACAATTCATCCATCCATATACAGACATATAAAAAAATACATTCCAATTAGAACCAGTGGTACGCATGCTTAAGATCGAGGGCAAACCGTTAGTAAATCACTTACCTTGGGTTTAGGCCCACACAAAAGAAAATGGATAGCTGAAACTTCCTCCTAAATTAGCAAAGGCTTGAGTCAAAGCCTCTGACACCAACCACAAACACAATTCAATTTTTGGGGCGAATCCCCAAAATCCAAACAATTAATTCAGCAATCCTCACACAACTTACCCCCAAAACTTGCCCAAAAAAAAAACCAATGAAGGGTTTGGCGGCTACTACAATGCCTTAGAACCTCTACTTCGATCTTCTGATTCTACATTGGACTAAATGTCAAGCCAAGATTTCACTAAATAGCTAAGATCTTCCAAGAAACCTCAAAAGAACTTACCAAAACAATGTTATTCTTACCCTACAGTACGCGAACAGAGGCCATATGAGCAGGTCGACGTTGTACGGACGACCACTACCGCGGGTGTCGACGACCTTGACGACGATGGTAGGACGTAGTAGAGATCAGCTGCGGATGGCAAGACTCTCGTCTTCACGGCGATAATGGCCTGGTTGAAGTCGACGGAGGTCGTCGGTGCAAGTCTAGAACGACAAGTTAAAGCAGGGATGCGAGGCGTTGGTTGCGGCCGGACGAACGCGGCTCTGGATCAACGACGAATGGCGACGCCTTCTGGTGCGCGATCAACGGCGGCTACGGCTAGGCGGCGGGCTCCTCGTGCGGCTGGAAGAAGAAGAAACTTGGAAAGGGCGCCGTTGGCTGGAGAAGGAGAAGAAGATTTCCTCTTTTTTTCTTCTTTTTCCTTTTTTTCTCTATGCACACTTCCCGATGTCTTCTTTTTTAAAATAACCAAACCCTTAACCCTACTTCTTTTAGGAAAAGGCAAAAAAAAAAATATATATATATATATAACAACCCCAAATTTCCCTTTTTCCAAAAAGAAAAACTCAAACCATTAATAAAATATCTAAGTGCCTAAACTTTGGCCTTGAATTTAAAAGAAACGATTAATTCCACGAACTAATTTAAATCTTATCTAGATTCTAGGATGTTACAAACTTTCGTCCTTAAGAAACTTTCATCCTTGAAAGTTATAGTCCTGAAAGAGCTCTGGATGCAATGTTCTCATCTCATCCCCTCACTCCTAAGTTGCTTCCTCAAACTGATGATTCTGCCACAGAACCTTTACCAGTGGCATCTCCCTGTTGCGCAAAACTTTCACCTCCCTGGCCACAATTTGGCAGGTTTCTCTTCGTAACTTAAGTTTTCATTCAACTGCAAGGGCTCAAAGTCCACCACATGAGACGGGTTCATTAAATACTTCCTCAGCATGGAAACATGAATGACATTATGGACTGCGGAGAGAGTCGGTGGCAAAGCCAAATGGTAGCCACAAAGCCGACTTGCTCTAGGATCTCGAATGGCTCTACAAAACGGGGACTTAGCTTACCCTTCTTTCCGAATCTCAGGACACCCTTCATTGGCGCCACTTTAAGGAACATTTTGTCACCTACCTCGAACTCAAGATCTTTATGCCTAACATCAGCNGTCACCTACCTCGAACTCAAGATCTTTATGCCTAACATCAGCGTAATTTTTTTGTCTACAATGTGCTACTAGCATTCGAGCCCTGATCTTCTGCAAGGCTTCATTTGTCAACTCCACTAACTCAGTTCCTATCAGTTTCCTCTCCTCAACCTCCCCCCTAGTAAACAAGAGACCTACAACCTCTACCGTAAATAGCTTCAAATGGCGACATGCTAATGATGGCTTGATAGCTATTATTATAAGCAAACTCTGCCAAATGCAAGTGGGAGTCCCAACTCCTAGAGAACTCTTGCCCATGCGTCTGGGGGTGAAAGGCTGTACTGAAGTTTAACCACGTCCCTAAAGCTGTCTGGAGGCTCTTCCAAAAATTGGAGGTGAAACGAGGGTTCTTGTCAGACACGATTGACACTAGCACACCATGCAATCTTACTATCTCCTTCATATATAGCTGAGCCCACTTACTCACCGCGTACGTGGGCTTCCCTAGAATAAAATGTACCACCTTGGTGAGCATGTCTATCACAACCTAAATAACTGAGAAGCCCTTCGCTGTCCTGGGAAAACCCGTAATGAAATCCATGGACACGCTCTCCCACTTCCATTCTGGCACATCCAATGGCTGTAGCAAACCTGTTATCTTCTGCCTTGGGGCCTTCACCTGTTGGCAGACTAGACATCTGTTGACATAGTCAACTATCTCCCTTTTCATATTGGGCCACCAGTAATATCACTTCAAGTCTTGGTACATTTTGGTACTGCTTAGATGCATTGAGAATGGGGAGTTGTGAGCTTCTGTCAACAATTCCCTCTTCAGGTCATCATTTGCCAGAACACATAACCGTCCCTGATACAGAAGGCCCTGGTCCACCGACATAGAAAATTCACTAGCCTGAGCTGGCCCTACCTGATGACATTTCTGAACCAGGTTCGGATCACCCTGCTGTGCAACAATAATCCTTTGCCTCAAGGTTGGTCGTACTGTCAACTGAACTAGCTGCAAAGTAACTTTTTCCATTGCCACTGCAATCTCTGCTTGCTCTAGATCCTTACACAACTGAATTTGCCTAGTGATCAAGGAAACCAAATGAGCGGCCTTTCGGCTGAGGGCATCAGCCACCACATTCGCCTTACCTGGGTTGTAGAGGATCTCGCAGTCATAGTCCTTTACCAACTCGAGCCACCTGCGCTGCATCATGTTTTAACTCTTTATGGGTGAAGAAGTATTTCAGACTCTTGTGGTTGGTGAAAACCTAAACCTTTCCCCATATAAGTAGTGCCTCTAGATCTTCAGAGCAAACACCACTATCGCCAGTTCCAAGTCGTGAGTAGGATAGTTTCACTCATGTTTTTCAACTGGCGGGAGGCATATGCGACCACTCTACCATGTTGTATAAGCACACAACCCAAACCCTTCTTAGAAGCATCACTGTAGATCACGAAATTCCCAGAGCCATCTGGTACCATGAGAACCGGTGCTGAAACCAACCTCTGCTCCAGGTCCTAAAAACTGTCCTCATAAGCTTTGCTCCAAACAAACGAAGCTCCCTTCCTGGTTAGCTGAGTCAACAATGTGGCCATGCCAGATAAATTCTCTTCAAACCTATGATAGTAACCAGCCAACCCCTAGAAACTGCGTCTTTCGCTGACCATTGTAGGGCAGGACCAATTTTTAACGACCTCAATCTTAGCTGGATCCACTAAAACCTCATCATTTGACACCACGTGCCCAAGAAAGGACACCTTTCATAGCCAGAACTCGCACTTAGAAAACTTTGCATATAGTTTGTTTTCCCTCAGCGTTCCTAGGACTTTGTTAAGATGTTCCTCGTGTTTCTCCTCTGTCTTGGAATAAACCAAGATGTCATCAATGAAAACAATTACAAATGTGTCCAGGTAATCCTTGAACACTCTATTCATCAAATCCATGAATACCGCTGGAGTATTGGTGAAATCAAAAGACATTACAATGAACTCATAATGTTCGTATCTTGATCGAAACACAATCTTCTAGATATCACTGTCCCTTATCCTCAGTTAATGGTAACCTGACCGTAGGTCAATCTTGTAAAATATAGTAGCACCCTGAAGCTGGTCAAACAGGTCATCGATCCTAGGAAGCGGGTACTTGTTCTTAATGATTACTTCATTCAACTCCCTGTAGTTTATGCATAAGTGTAACGATCCATCCTTTTTCTTCACAAACAACACCACGGAGAAACACTGGGTCGTATGAACCCTTTACCAAGCAGTTCCTGCAACTAGACCTTCAGTTATTCAATTTGGCTGGAGCCATTCTGTACGGAGCTTTGGATATGAGAATAGTGCCCAACTCCAGATCGATCGCAAAATCAATCTCCCTTGGTGGCGGTAACCCTGGAAGTTCTTCTGGAAACACATCGGGATAATCTCTCACAATTGGCTTAGAGGTTAGAGTAATCTCAGTTTCTCTTGTGTCAACTACGCTAGCCAAGACACTTCAAACACCTTGGTAATCAACCTAAGGCTTTATCGCTGAAATCACCTTGGGAAAAACTACTATTCTGACCCCCTTGAACTTAAAACTGACTTCTCTAAGGGGGTTAAAAATCACCTTCTTATGAGAACAGTTTATGCTAGCATGGTTGACAGCCAACCAATCCATGCCAAGAATTACATCAAAATCACGCATGTCTAACACTATTAGAGTCACATCAAGGGTGCGGTTTGCTATTTCTAACTGACATGCTTTTATCTTTTCACTTGCTATCATAATTTCTTCTGATGGTGTAGATACTGATAAAACATAACCAAGGGTTGTAAAACTGGCATGACATGCTTTACGAACAACGATGAAATGAAAGAGTGAGATGAGCCTGAGTTAAATAATGCCAAGGCATAGTGCACCAAGATTAGGAGCGTACTTATCACTACTATTCTCGAATGCTCAGCTTCCCGACGATTGGTGACATAGACTCGACCCTGCTGCTAATGTCGGTTTGAACTACCCTGATGTGAACTCGGAGGCTGACCCTAATGCTTGATTTTATGAAGTGGAAATGTGGATGATATGCGATGATGAAATTGCGCTGTACACTCAAGTTTCCCCAGCGGAATCCAAGTGTAAATTCCTCTGAGTTTCCTGGTAAGTCCAGGGTCGAACACAAGGACTTGTGAAAACAGATTGCGTTGGTAATTTTTATGAAAGCCTTTGCGGTAATCGTATCAATAAATAAGTCATTGGGTTTGTTGCTTGCGTTGATGAAAAATAAATAAATGCGACGGTTTTGAGAAAAGGTAGTTGTGTGATAGATGCAATGAGTATGCGATGAATGGGTTGAGAAAATCTTTAGCTAGCATTACTTGGGAATGCGTCAGACTATGCGATCATGTTATAACCATACACAGCAAGTCATTTTCCAATGGAAATGTGATGATCTTAAGTCTAGGACGCATGTGTTGAATGCAAAATGTCCATAGAGCTTATCCTTAAGTCTCTACTCTTGTCCTATGCGATGATGCAAGATACATGAAAGCAAGGTGACCGCATACAATCATATCCTATCTCAAGGATATATGCGATGCATTGATAACAAATAGTGATCATTCCTAAGCTCCTATCCTTTGTTTATGCGTTCTAATATGGCTCTTCCGGGTCTAGATTCTAACCTGACCTTTCCATCCTATCCTTAGACTACCCTCCCGAATATCTCTAATGGACGAATGAAACATACATAAAACAAGATAATCGCAAAGAATGAAGATTCCTTAGTTGTGCTAGTTAAATGCTTCTCAACCCATTCAACTGATTTAGCTACTCATGCGTGAATAACAGAGAGTGAACAAATATAGAGAAGTAAATTCCAATTTTATAAATGAGTTGAGTACAGAATGACAATGGAAGTTGAAGGTAGAGAGCTTGGTAGCAATTCTTTTCTGACCGAGGCTTTTACATTGAAATCTCTATTCTGCTCTAAAGATGTTCCCGCTTTCGCAGGTGTCGGCCCTCTCTCTGTCCTTAAAGCTCCCAGCGCTTTCCCAAACTTATCTTGATGATCTGCCAGCACAACTTCCTCCCTCACGTCCGCCTTAAAATGAAAGAAAACTAAGAACAAAAGCGTGAAAACAGAATTATGAAATCTCTAACTGTTGAACCCTTTCTCTGAAGAATACCCTTGGTATTTATAGAGCATCTATGGTGAAAGGCGGTTTCTCTCTCCTGGTTGTACAGATGGGACAACTTTAATTCCTGACTGATGCGCCGAATAATTGTCATCGAAAAAGCTGAATGTACTTTATGACCGTTATTGGCTATCAACTTAATTTGGATTCGACTATCATCAACTTTCTGTCCCATCGTGCTTAATTGGCCGTTCACCCAGATGCACCCACCATATTGCGTTGACCAAGTTTTGGTAATCCTTCTTGGGCGAATGTTTGCGAGCACGATCAACACAAAGCCTTGCGGTGAAATTGCACTCGACCAATGATTTCCTATGATCGCAATTCTTGCATTGCGTTAACGCATATTCTACACAAAAATACAAAGATCAACTGTTTTAATGCATTGAACGCATGCGGCCGCAATATTATGAAATTGGTGCTTAATGGACATAAGTTAACATATTTCATAAACGGAATCCAACATTGTTTAAGACTTTAGCACTATGATAACATGCATTTCAGCCCGTTATCACACCCCCAAATTTAAACAATGCTTGTCCTCAAGCATAAGCTAAAGATTCCTTTAGCAAGTCAACTACAATGTTCTTTTACTAGATTTCTCAAGAATACTTCGTTCAAATCCTATGTACCAAAATTTCCTTAAGTCTTATTCAAGTCTCTTCTAAAAATATTTCTAAGACCTAGAGACTGCAAGCTTACCTTTCAAAAAGACTTTACTAAATTCTGGAACATCGCATGATTTATTTCAAAACAAAAATTTTCTACCGGGGTTTCAAATGATTTTATCCTTGCATCAAAATTTCTTCATTGATATTTTATTTTCTGACCTTGCACTGATCCAAGTGCCTTGCCTTCATTTTGGCTTGCCCCCACGGGTGTCATGGGACATCCAACTATGAGCAATGCACTCTTTCTCAGACTAAACTCATACCTATTTGGCAGTGGAGTTGCGGTCATTTATTTATGCGTTGATCCTGGTGATTTACTTTCATTTCGGCTTACCCCCACGTGTGTCATGCAGACATCCAACTACGGGTAAGTGCCTTTCACAACTTAACTCTTGTCAACATGGGTTTCCCATTGCGTTGACCGTGGAGTTATTATTCTCAACTCTTTTTTTTTTTTTTTTTTCCAAAAAATAGCAAAATCGAAAATAAATACATCACCTCTAAATTTAAAATGCGGCAATGTCCTCATTGCCAAAAGATGAAAATAAGTCATGCGATTTTCTAGAATACGTTGTAAAGAGAGTTTGAAAGAAAGCTAGCAGACCTCTAACTTCTATAAATATTTATGAAGTGAATATCTTAAGATTAAGTTGACTCTAGTATATATGAAAGACATATAAGCATATTTTTTATCATTGAAATCATACTTGGCAAAGAAATAGAATGCGGTAAACTACTAAATTTATCTATGTCAAATGATTGCGGTGATCAAAGAGGATGGGGTGATAAAACTTTGAAAACTAAAATGCAATGTGATAGCGCAAAATTTGAAATAAAGATAAGGAAGAGTACACCCCCAAATCGCTATCGCCAACATTGTGTAGTGACACATCCATCCTTGTGGAGATCTATCTTTTGTGGATTGCGGTGATGGAGTGAGATAATTTGCGTCTTCATGTAACATCTCCGCAATCCTGTGCCTTAATCGTTGTGGACAAACAAAAAGAGGGTTAAATGATTTAAAGTAAAATAACGAATTTTTTTTTTCAGAAAAATAAAAATAAGTAAGATGCAGATAGCTTAAATAATAGTAAAGTGATGAAGGGATAAATGTTCAAGAGTCAAGTAAGGGGTAGTCTGGGTTTTTCATCTTCACGGAGGCTTTTTCTAGCTGGAAATCGCCTCTGCAATATGCTTTAACTCGCTGTCCATTAACCTTAAATGTCCGACTGCCATCCTCAGTGATCAGCTCTACCGCACCATGTGGAAATATTTCTTTGATGATGAAGGGATCGGACCAGCGTGATTTTAATTTTCCCGGGAAGAGTCGCAGTCTTGAATTGAAGAGTAAGACCTTTTGCCCGACTTGGAGGTTCTTACCGCATATGCGTTTGTTATGCCAGCGCTTGGTGTGCTCCTTATAAATCTCCGCATTCTCATATGTGTTGATCCTTCATTCTTCTAGCTTGACCAGCTGCATTTTTCGCTCTTCTCCTACTTTCTTCAAATCAACATTCAGCTTCTTTGCCGCCTACAATACCTTATACTCTAGCTCCAAAGGAAAATGACACGCCTTACCAAATACCAACGCATACGGGGACATACCTATTGGTGTTTTGATGGTATGTCCACGATGCATCGTCGAGCTTCATTGCCCAATCTTTCCATGAAGGCTTTACTACCTTCTCAAGTATCAGCTTAATTTCTCAATTGGACACTTCAACCTGACCATTCGTTTGCGGATGGTATGCGGTGGACACTTTGTGGAGAATGTTGTACTTGCGTAGCAACTCCTTGATATTGCGATTGACAAAGTGGGATCCTTCATCACTTCTGATGACACGGGGAGTGCCAAAACGAGTGAAAATATTTTTCTTCAGGAACTGGGAGACTACCACCGCATCGCTTGCAGTACATGCTATTGCCTCTACCCACTTGAAGACATAATCAACGGCTAATAAAATGTAATGCTTACCACCCGAGGGAGGGAATGGTCCCATGAAATCAATCCCCCATACGTCGAAGAATTTAAGCTCCAAGATAGTGTTTATTGGCATTGCGTTTTTTCCATGAAATGTTACCTGTGCGTTGGTATCGATCACATTTCATTGCGTAGTCAGTCGCATCCTTGAATAATATAGGCCAAAAGAATCCATTTTACAAAATTTTGGCTGCGGTGTGCTGCCCTACAAAGTGCCCACCATATGGTGAGTCGTGGCATTGTGACAATATGCGTTGTTGAGCAGCATTTGGTACGCATAATCGAAAAATCTGGTTTGCACCTCTTTTATACAGATTCGGCTCATCCCAATAATAGTGTTTGCATTCGTGCTTGAGCTTCTTCTGTTGGTGATAGGTGTAATCATCAGGGAATTTTTCGCAAACCAAATAATTGACTATGTCTGCATACCAAGGCAATTCTTCTATATGGAATAGCTGCTCATCTGGGAATACGACACTCACCTCAGACTCATTGCGGTCAACCTCAGGATTTTCCAGTCTGGAAAAGTGATCTGCAACTTGATTCTCTGTCCTCTTCAGGTCAATTATTTCGATATAAAATTATTGAAGGAGAATAACCCATCTGATCAACCTCGACTTTGTATCCTTCTTTATCATTAAGTATTTGATCGTCGAGTGATCGGTGTGGATGAGTACCTTCGTTCCCAATAGATATGTCCAAAATTTTTCCAACGCAAAAATTACTACAAGGAGTTCTTTCTCTGTGGTGGTATAATTTGTTTGAGCAGGATTTAATGTCTTACTTATGTATGCGATGGGATGCAAAATTGTTTTTCTCTTTTGCGCTAAAGCTGCTCCCATCGCATACCCGCTTGCGTCGTACATGATTTCAAATGGCAGTGTCCAGTCCGGCGCAATCAACACGGGTGCGGTAATCACCACATCTTTCAAAACTCTGAATGCGTTGAGGTAATTGTTGTCAAATTCAAATTTTCTGTCAGTCTCTAACAAAGCACTCAGTGGTTATGCTATCTTAGAAAAGTCTTTGACAAATCTTCTGTAGAATCCAGCGTGCCCCAAGAAGCTTCACACAACCTTCACGCTGGTTTGAGGTGGAAGTTTTCCAATTGTTTCGATCTTTGCTTTGTCCACCTCCAACCCATCCCGGGGGACCTTATGCCCCAACATTATGCCTTCCTTCACTATGAAGTGACATTTTTCCCAATTGAGCACTAAATTCGTCTCTTCACATCTCTTCAGAATCTTCTCTAAGTTGGTTAGGCAGACTTCATAAGTGTTCCCATAAATGGAGAAGTCATCCATAAATATTTCTACGGAGTCCTCGAGATAATCTGAAAAGATAGCCATCATGTACCTTTGGAACGTGCTTGGTGCATTGCAGAGGCTAAACAGCATGCGGCGAAAAGAAAATATCCCATATAGACAGATGAATGGGGTCTTGTCTTAATCTTCTGGAGCTATCATGATTTGGTTGTATCCGACATAACCATCGAGGAAGCAACAAAAATCATTCCCTGCTAGTCGATCTAGCATTTGATCGATAAATGGCAGAGGAAAATGATATTTCTTTATGGCCGCATTTAGTTAACGGTAGTTTATGCATATACGCCATCCAATGATGATCCTTTGCGGTATTAATTCATTATTTTCATTCGGGACTACCGTCATTCTGCCCTTCTTCGACACACATTGCACGAGGGTTGACTCACATACTATCTGCTATGGGATAGATAATGCTCGCATCTAGCCATTTGATAATTTCCTTCTTGACGACCTCCTCCATCGAAGGGTTGAGTCTGCATTGATGTTCAATTGTCGCTTTGTGGTCATCTTCAAGACGAATGTGGTGCATGCAGTACGTAGGACTAATTCCTCTGATGTCGATGAGCGTCTAACCAATTGCTCACACATGTTTTCTGAGAATGCTTATCAACGCATTCTCTGATCTTCGTTGAGTGCAGAGGAGATAATAACTGACAGCTTTTTATTCTGCCCCAAAAATGCGTACTTTACATGGGTTGATAGGGTCTTCAATTCAAGTGTCGGTGGCTCCACTAGGGAAAGTTGCGTTGTTTTTCTTCTTCTTTTTCTATTGGCCCTTCTTCTTGCTTTGCGATCATTTCTTCTTCCTTGTTTGTTTTTGTTATGATCGCATTGCAGGCAGCAATGGATGCGTTGGCATCCTCTTCTTCATCCTCTTTATCAAACTTTTCTTCTTCAATTGAATTCTGGTCATCATTAGAGTTGTGTAGGTCTTCTTCATCCCGAAACTTCATGTCACGAATTATATTAAACTTGCGCTTCTGCCCGTTGATACTCAAAGTGATTTCTCCTTTATGCACGTCAATTTGAGCACGACCCGTTGATAGAAAAGGTCGTCCTAGAATGATGGGCACATCTTTGTCGGCCTCATAGTCTAAAATGATGAAGTCAGCTGGCAGGATAAATTTATCAATTGTTATCAGCACATCCTTCACCTTTCCTTTTGGATGAATTAGAGATCTGTCGCTCAGTTGGAGAGTCACTGTTGTGGGCACAAGTTTCCCCACATTTAATTGTCTAAAGATTGACAAAGGCATCAAACTTATGCTGGTTCCCAAGTCACACAGGGTTTGCTCAATGTAGAGTCCTCATATGGAGCAAGGAATTGTAAAGCTCGCAGGATCACTCATCTTCGATGGAATTATGGATTTTGAACTTTGCGTTAACGCCACCGTGGCAAATTTTCCATCTCCCCTCTTCTTAGTTATCATATCCTTCAGAAACTTGGCGTAGGCAGGCATTTCCTCAATCGTTTCACTGAAAGGAATGTTAACTATAATTGCTTTAACATAGATAAAAAGCGTTGGTACTGTACCTCTTCGTTTTTCTTCTTTCTTAGTCTCTGTAGGAAAGGGGGTAACTGAACCTTCACGGTTCCCGTTTCAGTTGTCTTCGAGGTCGAAGCAACCTCTGGTTCTACTGCTTCTTTTTCTCTTTCTTCTTTTTGTGTCATCGCAATCTCAGGTTCAGTCGCAATGGAAGTTATTCTACTAAGCTCCTTATTTTCTCCCTCCACAGTCTTCCTACTACGCAATGTCACAATCTGACATTGCTCTTTACCTGATCCCCCCAAGTTGCATGGAAGTTCGGTTGAACTTGGCAGAGCTCCTTGCGGTCTACTTTTCAGCTCACTCGCAATCTGGCTCATTTGTAATTCGAGATTACGAATGAATGTGACCTGACTTTGAAGCACGATTTCATTTTTCTAGATGTATTGCTTCAATAGGCTCTCTAGAGAAGAGGATTGTGGTGGTTGTTATGAGTTACTTGCTTGATTGCTCGTTTGACCGTTGTTGCGAGAGAAGAATCCTAGTGGTTCTTCTTTTTGCGCCATAGGTTGGAAATTTTGTTCTTGATTTTTCCAAGCAAAATTGGGGTGGTTTCTCCACCCGGGGTTGTAGGTGTTTGAAAAGGGATTATTTTTCACAAAGTAGACAGATTGTGGATTTTGCGGGAAATATTCCATCGCGTGCCCATCACCGCAAGTCGCACACCTTACGGTGTTTTGACTGATTGTGTTGATTTGCCCGGTTTGTGGTGTTGGCTGCTGATCGCAATTCCTTGGATTCAATTCATCATTGCTGTCATTTGGTTTTGCGTCAGTGTTTTTGAGTCTCAATCTTTGGTCGCTCTCTCTCCAATCTTTATGGTTCTTAGAGATGCGATCCAGGATATTCTTTGCTTCGTCATATATTTTATCAACTAGACCACCAGCGGCTGCTGCATTGACAGCGGTTTGTGAAGCGGGATCAAACCATGATAGAAAATCTCCATTTGAAGGCAGTCTAGCAACCCATTATGTGGACAGTCCCAAACCAACCTCTTAAACCTCGCCAAGCATCGCTGAGCGATTCGTTCATATCTTGTTCAAAATTTGTAATAAGTTTCCTTCGTCTGACATTATCGGTGGGTGGAAAATACTTCTTCATAAATTTCTCCACTATCTGCTCCCAAGAAGTGATCTCTCCCAGCTCGAGAGAATATGCCTATTGCCTAGCTTGATCACAGAGAGAAAATGGGAACAACGTTAATCGAACTTCTTCAATAGAGATGTTCGGGAACACAAAAGTATTGCCGATTTCAATAAAACTTCGGAGGTGGGTGTGCGAGACCTCGCCACGCCTTCCTCCGAATTGACCTGCAGTCTGGATTATCTGCAGCATCACCGGTTTCATTTTGAATCTGCTTCCGTCGAGGGTAGGCCTCATGATTCCCAGAGAGAAATCATAGAGGTTTGCCGATGTATAGTCCCTAATGGGTTTATTGCGATCGTTTGCCAACAGAATTGGATTCGCCATGACATTATTATCATTTGGTGCTCCATTTTCAAGCTGCTCTGCCATCTCTTCCTTGTCTAACTGTGGTTATTGTTGACGGTTTATGAATCTCTTTCGAAATATTCTTTCAATCTTTGGGTCGTAATTCGTCAGAGATTGAGAGTCTATAAAGAAATCAGAAAAATTACCGTTAGCACTCTATCTTGTCGAAGTCCCCGACAACGGCGCCAAAAACTTGATACTTGATTTTATGAAGTGGAAATGTGGATGATATGTGATGATGAAATTGCGTTGTGTACTTAAGTTTCCCCAGTGGAATCCAAGTGTAAATTCCTCTAAGTTTCCTGGTAAGTTCAGGGTCGAACACAGGGACTTATGAAAACATATTGCGTTGGTAATTTTTATGAAAACTTTTACAGTAACCGTATCAATAAACAAGTCATTGGGTTTGTTGTTTGCGTTGATGAAAAATAAATAAATGCGGCGGTTTTGAGAAAAGGCAGTTGTGTGATAGATGCAATGAGTATGCGATGAACGGGTTGAAAAAATCTTTCGCTAGCGTTACTTGGGAATGCGTCAGACTATGCGATCATGTTACAACCATACACAATAAGTGACTTTCTAATGGAAATTCGATGCTCCTAAGTCTAGGACGCATGTGTTAAATGCAAAATGTCCATAGAACTTATCCTTAAGTCTCTACTCTTGTCCTATGCGATGATGCAACATGCATGAAAGCAAGGTGACCGCATACAATCATATCCTATCTCTAGGATACATGCGATGCGTTGATAACAAATAGTGCTCATTCTTAAGCTTCTATCTCTTGTT
The DNA here is from genome assembly GCF_009727055.1 of Benincasa hispida. Lineage (NCBI taxonomy): Eukaryota > Viridiplantae > Streptophyta > Magnoliopsida > Cucurbitales > Cucurbitaceae > Benincasa > Benincasa hispida. The sequence continues at coordinate 477,786 of NC_052353.1, forward strand.
TATGCATTCTAATCTGGTTCTTCCGAGTCTAGATTCTAACCTAACCTTCTCAAGTCTAGATCCTGTCCTTAGACTACCCTCCCGAGTATCTCTAATGGATGAATGAAGCATACATAAAACAAGATAATCGTAAAGAATGAAGATTCCTTAGTCGTGCTAGTTAAATGCTTCTCAACCCATTCAACTGATTTAGCTACTCATGCGTGAATAACAGAGAGTGAATACCTATAGAGAAGGAAATTCCATTTTTATAAATGAGTTGAGTACAAAATGACAATGGAAGTTGAAGGTTAAGAGCCTGGTAGCAATTCCTTGCTGACCAAAGCTTTTACACTGAAATCTCTATTCTGTTCTAAAGATGTTCCCGCTTCAGCAGGCGTCAACCCTCTCTCTGTCCTTGAAGCTCCTAGTGCTCTCTCAAGGTTATCGGGACGATCTGCCGGCACAACTTCCTCCCTCGCATCTGCCTTAAAATGAAAGAAAACTAAGAACAAAAGCGTGCGAACTGAATTATGAAATCTCTAACTGCTGAACTCCTTCTCTGAAGAATGCCTTTGGCATTTATAAAGCATCCATGGTGAAAGGCGGCTTCTCTCTTCTGGTTGTACAGATGGGACAACTTTAATTCTTGACTAATGCGCCGAATAATTGTCATCGAAAAAACTGAATGTACTTTTGATCATTATCGACTATCAACTTAATTTGGATTCGATTGTCATCAGCTTTCTGTCCCATCGCGCTTAATTGGCCTTTCACTCAGATGCAGCCACCATGTTTCGCTAACCAAGTTGTGGTGATTCTTCTTGGACGAATGTTTGCGAGCACGATCAACGCAAAGCCTTGCGATGAAGTTGCGCTCGACCAATGATTTCCTATTATCGCAATTCTTGCATTACGTTAACGCATATTCTGTACAAAAATACAAAGATCAACTGTTCTAATGCGTTGAATGCATGTGACTACAATATTATGAAATTGGTGCTTAATGGATGCAAGTTAACATATTTCATCAACGCAATCCAACATTGTTTAAGACTTTAGCATTATGATAACATGCATTTCAGCCCGTTATCACCTTGCACTTTCGAAACCACTACTAGAGCATTCGTCCACTGTATGCCCTGTCTGCTTACATCTAAAACAAGTCCCCGTGCCAATCAAACAACCTCCCCAATAACGTTTTTCGCACGACTTGCACACCGGTCTTTCCTTCCAAACTCCTCTTGAAGTAGTAGCTCGCCGTTGGGCATGCCTTAGCGACCTGTCTGTACTTTGAACCTTATGCGGAGGTCCCGGAGCTTTCTACTCAGCTTTCCTCTTCTGACCTGGGGTAGGATCCTTCGTCAAGGACTTCAGGAGCTCTATCCCTGAAGGACAGCCCACACATGTTGCCGCTCAGAATGCTTCGATGTAGGTGGGAGGCTCCAAAGCTTGCATAATACCTTGCACCCCATCCCAAAGTCCTTGCACAAATCTTTCAACCTTCTTTGCTTCAGTAGACACCAGATCAGAGGCGAAGTAAGACAACCTGTCAAACTTCTCCTCATACTCCTCTACTATCATGGTCCCCTGCTTTAGATTCATAAACTCTGCCTGCTTGTTGTACCTCACGTGAGCAGAGAAGTACTTTTCGTAAAATAGCTCCTTGAACTGGTCCCACGTGGCTTGGCCCCCATTGGCTTCTATCATTCTTTTAGCTGAGCGCCACCAGCGCTTGACATTATTGATGAGAACAAAAGCGACACACTATAGCTTCTGCTTCTCTGGACACCTCATATACTGAAAAATCCCCTCTATAACGGACAACCACGACTCTGCATTTGTGGGGTCTTTCAGGGACCCGTTAAACGTCGGGGGATTATACTTCTTAAAGTCCCGTAGATATCTGGCCTCCAAGGAAGGGCCTGCTACAGTTCAGTTCGAGGCCCTATCTTGATTTTGAACTTGTGGTAACGGGACCGACGAGGATGGCACCTGCTACGATTATGCGTGTTGAGCTATCTACTTGGCCACCATATCCCTTAGCTGTCCTATTACGGCCTGTGTGATGACATTCCCAATAGTTGCAGCCATGGCCGTATACTCTACTAGAAATTTTTAGGATGACGGTCCTGGCGGAGGCATAGTCGAAGTTTGAGGCCCACTTCTTGGTCTAACCCTCTACCAGGTTGACCTAGAAGGGTCACGAGGTGGTGGGTCCTGCACTTCTTGGCTCTGCACCTCAGAGTCTTGTATGTCAGGGTCCTGCTCCCCAACTACTTTCTTACCTTGACTACCCCTTCCTCTAGTTCGTGGTGCCATACCTGATAACCACACGTAACACTTTAATAAACGCTAACAGGGTAAACCATCAAACGACTGCACAACAGGTAAGATTTCATACATATTTTCCTAAAAAATTTTAAACGACATACCTGGTGATGACGAGAGATCCATTTGTGGCCCTAAGGAACAATTTGGACTCACGATGTAGGTCAGTCTACATAACTTAAAACTTAGGCTTTGATACCAACTATAACGATCCAAATTTCTAGCATGTTCCTAGGATACCACTCTATGCATGCATAAGCATTCATCAATATCATAAATCATGCTAAAACTACATAACCGTTCACAATTCATCCATCCATATACATACGTATAAAAATATAACATTCCAATTAGAACCAGTGGTATGCATGCTTAAGATCGAGGGCAAACTCTTAGTAAATCGCTTACCTTGGGTTTAGGCCCACGCAAAAGAAAATGGATAGCTGAAACTCCCTCATAAATTAGCAAATGCTTGAGTCAAAGCCCTTGACACCAACCACAAACACACAGTTCAATTTGTGGGGCAAATCCCCAAAATCCAAACAATTAATTCAGCAATCCTTATACAACTTACCTCTAAAACTTGCAAAAAAAAAAAAAAAAAACAAATGAAGGCTTTGGCTGTTGCTACAACGGCTTAGAACCTCCACTCCAATCTCTTGATTCAACATTGGACCAAACGTCAAGCTAAGATTTCACTAAATAGCCAAGATCTTTCAAGAAACCTCAAAAGAACTGACCAAAACAACCAAGTTCTTACCCTACAGTACGCGAACAGAGGCCACACGAGCAGGTCAAGTTTTACGGATGACCACTGTCGTGGGTGTCAACAACCTTGATGACAAAGGTAGGATGCAGCTAAGGTCGACTTCGGATGGCACGACTCGCGTCTGCACGTCGACTGCGGCTTGGTTGAGGTTGACGGAGGCCATCGGTCCAAGTCTGGAACGGCGAGTTGAAGCAGGGACGCGAGGCATTGGCTGCGGCCAGACGAACGCGGCTTCGGGTCGACGACAAACAGCGACGCCTTCTAGTGTGCGATCGACGACGGCTACATCTAGGCGGCAGACTCCTTGTGTGGTTGGGAGAAGAAATTTGGAGAGGGCGGCGTTGGCTGGAGAAGGAGAAGAAGATTTCCTCTTTTTTTTTTCTTTACTACACGCTTCTTGAGGTCCCCTTTTTTAAATAATCAAACCCTTAACTCTACTTCTTTTAGGAAAAGACAAAACAAAACAAAAATAAATAAATAAATATAACAACCCCCAATTTCTCTTTTCCTAAAAAGAAAAACTCAAACCACTAATAAAATATCTAAGTGCCTAAACTTTGGCCTTGAATGTAAAAGAAACGATTAATAATTAAAATCATACCTAGATTCCGGGACGTTACAAAAACAGCATATTACCCAGTCGTTATTACGAACAACCTGTGAAGGGTCGACTTACTGTTTATGGTTATATCACATGGACACAAATATATTTATAATGAGAAAAGTACAATTATCGAGCTACAGTGGTGTGACTCAATAGCTAACGAACACTGATTAATTGGATCTAAAGGGTTTTAGCCAATTAATCTTAAATCGTTTGAGCTCATGATCTGTAGGTCCATAAGGTCCCTCTACTAGCTCGTAAAACATGAACATCTTGAATTATTAAATTAAGTGAATTTGGAATGATATCAATTTGAATTGTTCAAATTCAATTAGGGTTTGAATTTAAATAAGTTCAAACTCATATTAGAGTTTGTTTAATTATATTCGATATAATTAACGTTTAATTTGTTGAAATTAAATGAAATTGGAGAGTTTATAATGTTTAAATATTAGTTATGTGGATAAGATTCATGTTGGAAAATAGATGTGTGATTAATTTGATATTTGATATTAAATTAATTAATTAATTAAATATGTTTAATTAATTAAAAATCAAATTAATTTCAATTTTAGAATTCAATTGGAGAAATTGAATGTTGAAATGTTGAATTTGATTAATTGAAAATTAATCAATTTGGAATTAGTTAGATTTTTGAAAATTAAGGAAATTGGAAATTTGAGAAAGTGGGGTTTTCTTGCTTTTCTCGAGCATGAGGTGCTTCTCATGCACAATCACACAATTCCCACTTGAATTGGAAAGTACTTGCTGGCCATTAATCAGATTGAAGGTGGTTGCATGCTGAGATTCAATAAAAACTCTTAGATTTGAAGAAGAAGAAGAAGAAAAAAACTAACTAAAGCTGAAAAAGAGTTTTCTGTTGCTTCTTCTTCCTCTTCAAACCCACAAAGAACACCTTCACAAATTCACTTAAATCTGAGTTCCACCATTCAAATTAAAGGCTGAGAATGGTAGAGAAGATCTCTTGGTGGTTCAAAGATGATTTGGAGCTGGATTAATGTGAAGAACAGTTTAGAATTGGAAGAAATCATCAAAGGTGGGTTCATCTTGAAACCCTCTTCAATTTCATGCAAAAGCATACTTTTAGAACTCAAATTAGAGTGTTTATCGATTTTGTTTGCTTCCATTTCTTGCTTGTATATTCCTCCAGTTATCTCGTGGTGACGGTGAAACAAACCATAACAACTTCCTCAAATGATATTGAAATTCTTGCAATTCACGAAACTAGTCGAATGTATATGACTACGATAAATGACTCGACACATTCATGAAATATGTGGCTTGTCTTCTAATAAAAATCTTCCAACGATATTATATGAAGACAACACATGTATAACCCAAATCAAATGGAGATATATTAAAAGAGATAAAACAAAACATATTTCACCCAATATTTTCTACACTCACGATCTTAAAGAAAATGACGACATTACTATACAACAAATTTGTTCGAATGATAATATGACATACTTATTTACAAAATCATTACCAACTGCAATATTTAAAACATTGGTGCACAACATTGGAATGAGCGCGACTAAGAGATTTTAAATGATATTTTCATGAGGGGGAACATATATATTATATTCTTTTAGGAGTATCAAATTATATGAAATATGTATTTATTTTTTTTCATTGGGATTTTTTTTTTTCCATTTGGGAATTTTCTTACTAAGGTTTTAACAAGACAGATTTCATATATAATTGGCATGTAAGGGGAAGTATTATAAATAATATAACATATGTGTTAGATAGATGCCCATACTCGGTGTAAAAAAAAAATGACGTTCTCTCACTAACTACATGTGTCTTTATACATGTTGTCCATATGTCCAATAATTTCACTTTTAGTGTCCATGTAATGCCACATCCTATATGCTAACTTGCTTATAAATAGTACATTTGGCAGGTCTTTTAAAAATGTACATTGGTGGAAAATATTAGTGAGAAATTCTATCATTTTCATATTTCCACTTTCAAAATTATTATTATTTATTTTTGTTTATTATTATATTATATTTTCAGTTTTGATATTTTTACGGTGTCTCATTTTGCTCCTCAAATTTACAATCCTATATTTTTTTTTTTTTTTTTTTTTT